>NC_138769.1:69257838-69445338 GCF_965119305.1 Pelophylax lessonae
ACATAGTTTAGATTGGTCAAACACATTGGGAAATGCATCTGCCACATGAGCATAATCACCCCAACACTACTGTGCTTTAAGTAGATGTAACATAGATTAAATAATCTGCTCTGTGGTTAGTTTGTATGTATTGTGATATCAGACATTTTTGTGAATTCTCAGCAAGTCTAATTCATAAACATTTTGACACTTGGTACAGCTCAAGATGATTGTTTTGGATGGCTCTTCAGGCAGCAATAAACAGACGGCGAGGAGGTCTTGTATCGCCTCCTTGCTGCCAGTTTTAATACCCTAATTACTGATTACCATGATGAGTGCGGTTGCGTGGTGGCTCCATTTACTTGAATGGGTTGCACTTGGTGAATAGTACCACCCACCGAGTGCGACAAGGGGTATAATTTATGCCAAAGCAAAGCATTGTGGCCACAGCATGTGTACACCTCTGGCCTCTGCCTCAGTAAAAACAGTGGTAGCAGTTTACACTTGCTGTTGGGGGGGGGGGGGGTGCATAAAACCCCACGGTAGAGCCAAATTTTTACTGCTCCCCACCCCCAACGAAAGTGCAGGCACTTATTCCTCATTACCTCATGTCCAGGTTATGGTGTTCAGTGTGGAGCAGCAGGGAAGCAAGCGGGAGCTGGAGCAGGAAACTGAGTGGAAATTGGAGCGGGTGATCAGCAGATATCATACATGATGTATAGTTTGGGAGCGATACAGAGTGGGGACTGAGTGGGAAACTGATCAGTGGAGAATGGGCAGAGTGGGCGATCAGATCAGCAGAGTAGGAAATCAGCAGAATAGAGGATCAGCAAGATATCAGCAGAGTGAAGGATCAAAAGGAGATCAGCAGAGCGAAGGATCAAAAGGAGATCAGCAGAGCGAAGGATCAAAAGGAGATCAGCAGAGTGAAGGATCAAAAGGAGATCAGCAGAGCAAAGTAACAGCAGAACATCAGATCAGCAGATCGGGGAAGGAAGGCAGTGTGACAGGGAGACTTACTACAGAGTGGGGGGATATGGAAGGGCTGCTACTGAGTGGGGGGTACTACTACTGTGTGGGGAGAATGTACTGCTGAGCGGTGGGGTTGGGTGCTGTGCGGGTGAGGTTAATTTGGGAATGTACTACTGAGCAGGTGAGGTACTACTGGGGAGGGGGGTTTACTACTGATTAGGAGGGGGTTGGCAAGGAGGAAAGTTCCTTGAAAGGGACAAGTTCTGCTTTAAGGTATTTATTAAATATCAAGGATCCCATAAGTAAGGCAAGTGATACAGAGACAAGTTCAATCGCTTTCACATAAAATGCGTCAAGATGTCTATTCACTCTTGTTACTTACATGATCTCTGTTCCAAAATAGACCTTCTACCTTTGGATGCACTGTGTGGTCTTGTCTTTTAGAGATTGTACGCTAAACACAGTTATATATGCAACACTTTTGATTTTGCCCCCATTTTTCATGAGCTGAACTCAAAGATCTAAGACTTTTTCTATGTACACAAAAGGCCTATTTCTCTCAAATATTGTTCATAAATCTGTGTTAGTGAGCACTTCTCCTTTGCCAATATATTCCATCCACTTTACAGGTGTGGCATATCAAGATCCTGATTAGATAGCATGATTATTGCACAGGTGTGCCTTAGGCTGGCCATAAAAAAAGGCCACTCTAAAATGTGCAGTTTTATCACACAGCACGATGCCACAGATGTTGCAAGTTTTAAGGAGCATTATATTGGCATGCTGACTGCTGGAATGTCCACCAGAGCTGTTGCCCGTAAATTTAATGTTCATTTCTCTACCACAGACCGTCTCCAAAGGCGTTTCAGAGAATTTGACAGTACATACAACCGCAGACCATGTGTAAGCACACCAGCCCAGGACCTCCACATCCAACATCTTTACCTCCAAGATGGTCTGAGACCAGCCCGGACAGCTGCTGCAACAATCAGTTTGCAAAACCAAAGAATTTCTGTACAAACTGTCTGAAACTGTCTCAGGGAAGCTCATCTGCATGCTCGTCGTCCTCATCGGGGTCTCCACCTGACAGCAGTTTGTCGTTGTAACCGACTTGAGTGGCATATCAAGATGCTGATTAGACAACATGATTATTGCACAGGTGTGCCTTAGGCTGGCCACAATAAAGGCCACTCTAAAATGGGCAGTTTTATTGCATTGGGGGGGTCCTAAAACCAGTCAGTATCTGGTGTGACCACCATTTGCCTTACACGATAAGGATCAGAACTATGTAATGCACAGAGTGCTGCAGACAGTGTCAGGTTTAGGAACACATATGGCACTTTTCCACTGCAAGTACTGGCTCGGCTCTACTCGGCCCTGCTTGGCTCAGTTTGGTTTTCCACTGCATGGTACCACATGGTACGGTGTTGGAACGGTTCGGAACGGTTTGGTATGGTTTGCTTTTCCACTAAAGTAGTAAGTGGGTGGGATAACAACGATTCTCTGACCAATCAGTGGCTAGTAGTGACAAACAGTCAAGGCTGCATGCAAAGGATTGTGGGATATGGTACCGGTACGGCCCTCTTGGAACCACAACCGAAGTGGTACTGTTTAAGCGAGCCATACCGTTCGGTTCCATGTAGTAGAAAAGCGCCGCCATACCGTACCGTACCGAACCGTTCTTACACCGTACCATGCGGTACCATGCAGTGGAAAAGCGCAAAACGAGCCGAACCGCTCGGTTCCATGCAGTGGAAAAGTGCCAATAGTGCAGAGTGCAGGGCCAAGGGTCTGTAATGCACATAGTCCAGGGGTACAGGGTGAGTAATGCATACATTCCTGAAATCAGTAATATGTGACGCACAGAATGCATGTGGACAGGTGTGTGTAATGCACAGCAGGATGAGGAGAACAAAACGAAGAATGCAGGGGTGTGTGTCATTCAGTGTAGCGGTCAGGAGACTTCAAAATTCCCCCCTCATGCAATACTGTCTACCCGCTTTACCCTTTCAGCTAAAATACTCTTCCCCCACAAACAAAATCCAGCTTTAATCTGCACACTCACCTCTCCCAGCACTAATCCTCTCCCCTTGTCTAGCATTAATATTCTTTATCCCAATACCCCCTCCCAGCATAATCCCCCCCCCCCCCAAAAAAAATCCTCTTCCATCCCTCCAAGTTCCCCTTCTAGTACTAATTCCTTTCCTCTCTAAATCCCCCCTCCCCCCAAATCTACCATCCTTTCCAATTTTCCCTCCCAGCACAAATTCCCCCCCTCCAACGTGCCAATCCCTCCACCTCACTGATGCCTTACAGGATTTCCACTGAGTGACCACCCCCCATTGGCTACAGTACTGCCATCCACTGCCGTTAACACTTACTGAGGGAGTTTATCGACCTGCACGCAGAAATAAAAAAAGTAATGGGCCTCTAAAATGTAGTGATGGGACCCGGGGAAATGTAATCTTTCTGTACTGCATAGGGTAGGAGCCGCAGTGAAGCACTACAAATTGCATGCATACTGTAATTAAACATAAAGCTGCTGGGCCCCGTTGTTATGCCCGGGTCCTGTACAGGAGGAATGGAGGTACCCCCTGGGTGCAGGGAGTGCCAGTGGAGAGGCTAACAGAGTCCAGGAAGGTGGCAGCTGTCCAAGCTCAAGTGAATCAGTAGGGTTTATTTACAGCTCCTGAACTTCTGAAAGGGTCGCTGGGGTTTTTCCCCTCTGGAAGGCATGAAGCGGGAGCCGGAGTTAGGGGGTGGAGCGAGGAGGTCCTGAATCAGCTTGGAGGAAAGTCGTCTCTTCCTAGTGTGTGCCTGCAAAGCACGTGATCAGTTGCTAAGACGCTGGCCATTCTAGAAATAAATGACTGCAAGAAGAATTGAAGTGGAGGGGGAGTGGGAGAGGCAGAAAGCGCAGGCATGCGAGAATGCTCACTGGGTGCATTGCATCTATTGGGAACACTTCCACTGAGTGAACCCCATTGCTTGAACTTGTTCCACCAGTGGCCTCTGGGACTACAGCCCAGATCCACTGAACCCTAGGACTTACTCGATAATCCAAGCGCAATTTTCCCCACGCACACATTCATGGAAATAGCTATAATAATGCTGGGTGCTGTAATGACCACCGGCTGGAAACTACAGACAATCTGAATGGAGAAACACCTATGATTCCTCAGAAGGGTCCAAAGATTTATCCACATGGTCGCACAATGCTGTATGTGTATCACGGGACCATGTGAATAAAGCTTTGAACCCTTCTGAAGAATCCTTGGTGTGCTGATGACATTTCGCCATAATTTCTCCATCAGTTGATAGCCCGGAACGGTCCCGTAGAATCCGGGATGGTTGGGAGGTATGCAGAATCTCCTGTGTGCACAATGCAGCATGGCAGCTTTTCAGCACAGTTCCCAGAAGAAAGTTGAGATCGCTGAAGAAGCAATGCCTACTATAGTTATTTCCATATTCTAGAGGGATCCCACAGGTATGGTATATACTGTACACAGTTATATTGGTCCAAATTGGTGCAATGTACGTATGTAAAAAATGCCATACGTGGACTTCTTCTTTAAAACCCAAAATAATAAGGTATAATTATGCCTTTGAGTTCAAAAAAAATCATATAAAGGTATTTTTTCTATAAACCTAACAAAACATTGTAAATGTATAAACAACAGATGGAGAGAATGGAGAGAAAATGTTCCTTAATTATATTATACTGTGCTGCTTTAAAGTACTGGCAGTACTAGGGTACATGGTGTCATTTATTTTGTACTGAGTCTGTTGTGAGGTAATTAGAAGTGTTAAATTATGTGTGACACCCTACAACCAGACCTCATGGGCTCAGCAGTGGTTCCCTGCCCTCCACCAAATAGTTCCTGACTATATCTCGCTTCATCCCTTTGGATTATGAGCAGAGCTGAAGCAAATCTGTTCCGTCTCTGATTTGTTTAGTATATTGATACAATTTGTTTTAATGACTGCCATCTTGTGGCCTTTTTTCAAACTTCGGTCATAAATATCTGTTTATCCTCAAAAACAATATACCAAAAGAACTGGTGTCACATACTAGTAGAATGAATATGCACATTTAACCAAAGCATCAAACACAAGCTGTCTTAATTAATAAATTACTACAGAACTGTTATCTTTTCTTCACAGGCTGAAACACATTGTAACGGCTGCTAAATGCAGACTGAGCTTTTTAATTCAGAATATACAGTAAGTTGTAATTTGTTACGCCTTAGTGAAATTCACAACATCGAGCTCTTGACTAACGAGCAATGAGATTAAATGTTGATTTCTTTTTTTTTTTTTTTCCTAATGTGAACTTGTCACTTTGCCCATTTAGAGCAAAATAACATTCTCTGGATAACCTTCCACACAAAAGATTACACTTACCTTTTTGCTTCCTCACCATCCTGTCTGCCTGACAGAGCTCTGATTAGAAAGTTTTGTGTAAGTTTAGTGTAGATCTGTGTTGGAGTTTACATAAAGATAATTCATTTTCCCCCACCCCCATGTGACAGTGCTCAGGTCTGGAGATTGAAACTGAGCACTCCATTTAACCTTAATAGGCAAAGTGGCAGGATTTCTTTAAATACATAAAGTCACTAATTATCTGTTTGTATCTTTTTTTTTTTTATCTGATTTTATTTAGAAAAGTTTTCATATCCTTAAAGCAGAGTTCCGGCCACAAAAAAAAAAAATTTCAATAAACATACCCCCGGGACAGCCAGGGCTAGTACATTCCACAATGGATAGCCTCTGATCTGTCCCGGTTCGCACTTACCTGTAAGAAGAAATACTCACTTTCTTCTCCAGCGTTGCCATCTCGGATGTGGGCAGCTGAAGCCAGCGCGATCCTCTTCTGCGTCCTCTTCCGTGTCTTCTTCTCCCAGAATGCGCCTGCACCAGCCCCTCTCGTCACTTCCAGTGCGTCGCCGCATTCCTCCACAGCTTCTGGGCATGCCCAGAAGCTGTTTAGCAAGGAATGCGGTGTTGCACCGGAAGTGACGAGCGGGGCCGGTGCAGGCACATTGATTCCTGGGAGCGATGACGTTCAGCTCCCAGAAATCATTGCAAAGCGGAAGTGACGGCACGAGCCGTGCGGCCCAGGGAGGATGTGGAAGGAAGGTGAGTATATTTTTCTGCAATTACAAGGTAAGTAAAAAAAAAAAAAAAAAATCCTAACTACCCATTTCTCCCTAATTGAATAGTTTCTATCAAACCAACAACCAAGTTGAATATCTTTTTTATTATTACTACTTTTTAGGCAATGTTGATTAAGTCGCTTGCTTGGTCATTATCCACTTCTTGGTTATATCTGTGTGCCTTTGGTGACAGCCCGGCACGGTAGGCGGACGCTCTGTTGAGCGTCCGCCTCTTGAGCGACTGCCATTGGCTCTCTCAGAGATCCATCGGCTTCGCTCATTCACTTCCTGTTTGCGTGTCACGCCTACGGAAGTGACCGTGCCGGTGGAGCGCATCGGCCGTGTGGACTTCCGCCGTGATCTCGCTCGCGCATGTGCGGTCGGGAACTCGCTCGGCGGCTGCGCACCAGGGAACCCATAGGGGGACTGCCAAAGAGGCAGACTAGAGGTAAGTATATCCAGCTATTGTCAATTAGGCAATTATCTCAACCAATTTAAACAGCTCCCCTTCTAGGCAGTGACTTGCTTTGCTCACTTGCTTGAAGGTGGACGCTTCAATACATGGTCTCATACGAACTCACGCTACTGCCAAGGTAATTTAACCTTTTTTTCTTTTTCTTTTTTTTTTTTTCCTACACTGTGACTCTGTGGGATTTTGCTTGTCTGCTACTAATGCTGCAGTCGTTTGACCTACCTTTTTAATCTCTATACAATGCCTGACTTTTTAGTTAGTGTTATTGCTGTTTACTTGAATCTAGATGTTTTAAAAATAAGATTTTTCTTTTCAAAAACTTTTCTATTAATATTTTTTTCATAAACTTCCTGATTTCCAATTGGACAAATGGAAGTTACCCACTTCTTCCTCGACACATCTATGATTCAGTAACGCCTCAATTCTTTATATACATCTTTATCGATTTATGCAGCACTCTATGCAGACACAAACCCCACAGAATAGCACAGTGTTTAACCCCTTGCTCTATTATTAGAGCAAGTGAAACCAAACCCCCTTTTTCTTTTTTTTTTTTCTTTTTTGCTCCTTGGTAAAAAACTTTTCCTCTCTTTTTTGCCTAGCAGATCTCCCAGTGTTTGTGGGTTCCAGTTGTCCCCACTCAGCTTTCAGCTGACGGGCACACATGAGCAGGAACGTGCTTATATGATACGTCTTCACTCAATCCTTCCATTTTCCTTAATAAGGCACCCCAATGCAGGGATGAGAGCAATCCAGCTTCTTGTTTTTAATGTTATGGGCAAGCTCACATTCTAAAGTGTCATTTGGCATATACTGTAAGTGTTCCATTACATCATGTTAAATATAAACTTTGCTTGAAGTGTATATGCAATATAATGTTTACAATAATTAGTGCACATGTTATGGCATTTTCTGTATATGTAAAACATTTTTGGTATACTTACCATTAATTAATAAATATGTGATTGATCACTTGCAGACCGCTATATAAAGGTAGCCCCTGAAGAAGGAATTCTGATTTGTGTCTCTGAAACGCGTCGGGCACTCACCTTCAACACAGCGGTATCTGTTTTTGCCCCATGACATCATGATTTGTATACAGCTTGCTACTTGTTTTTAACATACAATTTTTGTATTCATGTTCTTTAATAAATTTATTTAATTGTATACATTGTTTCAAGTTATATATTATTTTCAGTGCCTTTAAAGTCCCACCCCCAGGGGAATTTCTTTCCGAATTTCTGATTACGGGATGTGGCACACTCTGGGGTGATTTCACACGGGCATACTATATGCACTTTATTAGGTAGAAAATACCATTCCCAGCTTTTTCGCCCATTTGAAATCCTCCAATTCAATTGTGTCTAAATTAGTATCATTTTGTTTAATTTAGGATTAGTGTTGAGCGAACACGGACTGTATTATTCGTGTTCGTACCGAATAATTGGATTTTTGTTACCCGAACACGAACACGGACACTTTACTGTATATTCGGGTAAAAATCCGCGTTCGGTCGTTTTATTTCCGGGTTTTGCATGCTTTGGCGCTCTTTTCATGGCGGGCTTTCAACAGCCAATCAACAATCGTTTAACTGGTGTGCCTTAAGCCATCCCAGCCATGCCTGCAAATGTCTCAGTAGCTGTGATTGGCCGTCTGAAGCATGTGACCAAGTCTTTATAAGTTCGAGGCAGCCGCAGCGGCGTCATTATGCTGCTTAGATCAGGGACAGAGCACACATCAACGTGCTGGCTGCTGATTAGGGAAAGATAGGCAGGAAAAAACCATTTGTGTCCGGATAGAATTGAGGGACAGGTCGGAGTGTTTAGGCAGGGCGAGTTGTAGGCATTTTAGGGATAGAGTCTGCTGAATTATAGGGTCAGTGTGTTCTACAAACTACAATTGATATTGCTGTGTGGGGTGGGGTCTGCACTTAGTTCTCCTGATCTACGATCTCTTCTCAATCCTGTTAGGGACAGAGTCTGCTGAATTTTAGGGAAAGTGTGTTTTACAAACTACAATCGATATTGCTGTGTGGTGTGGGATAGGAGATAGGCAGGTGTCAGTGATCCACATCCATTTTTCTGTGTGTGGGCTGCAGTGAACACAATCTTTTTGGGGTGCAGTGAACACAATCCTTTTGGAGTGCAGTGAACAAAATCTTTGGGGGGTACAGTGAACACAATCTTTGTGGGGTGCAGTGAACAAAACCTTTGTGGGGGTACAGTGAACACAATCTTTGTGGGGTGCAGTGAAGACAATCCTTGTGGGGTGCAGTGAAGACAATCCTTGTGGGGTGCAGTGAACAAAATCTTTGGGGGGTACAGTGAACACAATCTTTGTGGGGTGCAGTGAACAAAACCTTTGTGGGGTACAGTGAACACAATCTTTGTGGGGTGCAGTGAACAAAACCTTTGTGGGGTACAGTGAACACAATCTTTGTGGGGTGCAGTGAAGACAATCCTTTTGGAGTGCAGTGAACACAATCTTTGTGGGGTACAGTGAACACAATCTTTGTGGGGTGCAGTGAACAAAACCTTTGTGGGGTACAGTGAACACAATCTTTGTGGGGTACAGTGAACACAATCTTTGTGGGGTGCAGTGAACAAAACCTTTGTGGGGTACAGTGAACACAATCTTTGTGGGGTGCAGTGAACAAAACCTTTGTGGGGTACAGTGAACACAATCTTTGTGGGGTGCAGTGAAGACAATCCTTTTGGAGTGCAGTGAACAAAATCTTTGTGGGGTACAGTGAACACAATCTTTGTGGGGTGCAGTGAACAAAATCTTTGTGGGGTACAGTGAACACAATCTTTGTGGGGTGCAGTGAAGACAATCCTTGTGGGGTGCAGTGAAGACAATCCTTGTGGGGTGCAGTGAACAAAATCTTTGGGGGGTACAGTGAACACAATCTTTGTGGGGTGCAGTGAACAAAACCTTTGTGGGGTACAGTGAACACAATCTTTGTGGGGTGCAGTGAACAAAACCTTTGTGGGGTACAGTGAACACAATCTTTGTGGGGTGCAGTGAAGACAATCCTTTTGGAGTGCAGTGAAAACAATCTTTGTGGGGTACAGTGAACACAATCTTTGTGGGGTGCAGTGAACAAAACCTTTGTGGGGTACAGTGAACACAATCTTTGTGGGGTACAGTGAACACAATCTTTGTGGGGTGCAGTGAACAAAACCTTTGTGGGGTACAGTGAACACAATCTTTGTGGGTGCAGTGAACAAAACCTTTGTGGGGTACAGTGAACACAATCTTTGTGGGGTGCAGTGAAGACACTCCTTTTGGAGTGCAGTGAACAAAATCTTTGTGGGGTACAGTGAACACAATCTTTGTGGGGTGCAGTGAACAAAATCTTTGTGGGGTACAGTGAACACAATCTTTGTGGGGTGCAGTGAAGACAATCCTTGTGGGGTGCAGTGAAGACAATCCTTGTGGGGTGCAATGAACAAAATCTTTGGGGGGTACAGTGAACACAATCTTTGTGGGGTGCAGTGAACAAAACCTTTGTGGGGTACAGTGAACACAATCTTTGTGGGGTGCAGTGAACAAAACCTTTGTGGGGTACAGTGAACACAATCTTTGTGGGGTGCAGTGAAGACAATCCTTTTGGAGTGCAGTGAACACAATCATTGTGGGGTACAGTGAACACAATCTTTGTGGGGTGCAGTGAACAAAACCTTTGTGGGGTACAGTGAACACAATCTTTGTGGGGTGCAGTGAACACAATCTTTGTGGGGTGCAGTGAACAAAACCTTTGTGGGGTACAGTGAACACAATCTTTGTGGGGTGCAGAGAAGACAATCCTTTTGGGGTGCAGGGAACACAATCTCATACTTCTGAAGCTTTGAGGGTGCTGCCTGTTCTATACTCCTCCTCCTCCTCCTTATCCATCCTTTTAGGTGTACAAACAATAGTAATTGGGGCCTAGTGTGCTTCTGTACGTGTGAAAAACATACACTTTTTTTTGATCATATTTCCTATTCCGCTATTCAATAAAAACCTTTGGGGCTCAATTAAATTGCGGAATAGTCTGTGTCGGTACGTGTGAGATCCACCTTTCCAAGTTTTTGGGGTTCATCTCATACTTCTGAAGCTTTGAGGGTGCTGCCTGTTCTATACTCCTCCTCCTCCTCTTCCTCATCCATCCTTTTAGGTGTACAAACAATAGTAATTGGGGCCTAGTGTGCTTCTGTACGTGTGAAAAACATACACTTTTTTTTGATCATATTTCCTATTCCGCTATTCAATAAAAACCTTTGGGGCTCAATTAAATTGCGGAATAGTCTGTGTCGGTACGTGTGAGATCCACCTTTCCAAGTTTTTGGGGTTCATCTCATACTTCTGAAGCTTTGAGGGTGCTGCCTGTTCTATACTCCTCCTCCTCCTCATCCATCCTTTTAGGTGTACAAACAATAGTAATTGGGGCCTAGTGTGCTTCTGTACGTGTGAAAAACATACACTTTTTTTTGATCATATTTCCTATTCCGCTATTTAATAAAAACCTTTGGGGCTCAATTAAATTGCGGAATAGTCTGTGTCGGTACGTGTGAGATCCACCTTTCCAAGTTTTTGGGGTTCATCTCATACTTCTGAAGCTTTGAGGGTGCTGCCTGTTCTATACTCCTCCTCCTCCTCTTCCTCATCCATCCTTTTAGGTGTACAAACAATAGTAATTGGGGCCTAGTGTGCTTCTGTACGTGTGAAAAACATACACTTTTTTTTGATCATATTTCCTATTCCGCTATTCAATAAAAACCTTTGGGGCTCAATTAAATTGCGGAATAGTCTGTGTCGGTACGTGTGAGATCCACCTTTCCAAGTTTTTGGGGTTCATCTCATAACTCCGGAAGCTTTGAGGGTGCTGCCTGTTCTATACTCCTCCTCCTCCTCTTCCTCATCCATCCTTTTAGGTGTACAAACAATAGTAATTGGGGCCTAGTGTGCTTCTGTACGTGTGAAAAACATACACTTTTTTTTTATCATATTTCCTATTCCGCTATTCAATAAAAACCTTTGGGGCTCAATTAAATTGCGGAATAGTCTGTGTCGGTACGTGTGAGATCCACCTTTCCAAGTTTTTGGGGTTCATCTCATACTTCTGAAGCTTTGAGGGTGCTGCCTGTTCTATACTCCTCCTCCTCCTCATCCATCCTTTTAGGTGTACAAACAATAGTAATTGGGGCCTAGTGTGCTTCTGTACGTGTGAAAAACATACACTTTTTTTTGATCATATTTCCTATTCCGCTATTTAATAAAAACCTTTGGGGCTCAATTAAATTGCGGAATAGTCTGTGTCGGTACGTGTGAGATCCACCTTTCCAAGTTTTTGGGGTTCATCTCATACTTCTGAAGCTTTGAGGGTGCTGCCTGTTCTATACTCCTCCTCCTCCTCTTCCTCATCCATCCTTTTAGGTGTACAAACAATAGTAATTGGGGCCTAGTGTGCTTCTGTACGTGTGAAAAACATACACTTTTTTTTGATCATATTTCCTATTCCGCTATTCAATAAAAACCTTTGTGGCTCAATTAAATTGCGGAATAGTCTGTGTCGGTACGTGTGAGATCCACCTTTCCAAGTTTTTGGGGTTCATCTCATACTTCTGAAGATTTGAGGGTGCTGCCTGTTCCATACTCCTCTTCCTCATCCTCCCTTTAGGGTAGGAAAAAATTTAATCGGGCCTAGTCTGTGTTTGTACGTGTGAGATACACAGTTTTTTATCCTATTCCGCTATTCAATACACACCCTTTTGGTGTAAAAAACATTAAATTGCGGCATAGTTTGCATATTTGACATTTGCATATATTGTGCCTTGTTGCGCTGTTTTGAGTACTCCACCAACATGGCCAGTGGCAATGACGCCGTTCTCAGCTTAACTATCCCACTTCTATGCCTCCTTGAAAAAACAATTCGGGCGATGATGGAAGAGGATGTGGCACAGGATGAGGAGGAGGAGGAGGAGGATGAAGAGGTAACATTTCAAAGGCTTTCAGGGCAGTCATTCGCAAGGGGCTCCGAGGGTGGGTTCCTGCACACACAAACGCCAGGGACACAATTGTCCAGCAGGGGCACAGTTCTGGAGGATGAGGAGGATGAGGAGGAGGAGGAGCTGGAGGAGGAGATGGAACCATGTTCACAGCAGGGTGGCACCCAGGCCAGCTCATGGCCATCACTGGTGCGTGGCTGGGGGGATACAGTGGACACGGACGATACACCTCCCACAGAGGACAGCCTTTCGTCGCCTCTGGGCAGCCTGGCACACATGAGCGATTACATGCTGCAGTGTCTCCACAACGACCGCCGAGTTGCCCACATTCTAACTTGTGCTGATTACTGGGTGGCCACGCTGCTGGATCCCCGTTACAAGGACAAATTAAGTTACCGTCCTTAATTCACTCACTGGAGCGCGATCGCAAGATGCGCGAGTACAAGCGCACGCTGGTAGACGCGATGCTGCTGGCATTCCCATCTGACAGCGGGGCCACAGTGGAAGCACAAGGCAGAGGAGGAGGAGGTCGCCAACTCAACCAGGGCACCGCCAGCACCTCAGAAGGCAGGGTTAGCATGGCCGAAATGTGGAAAAGCTTTGTCAGCACGCCACAACAAACAGCAGCACCAGCAGCTCAGATGGAACGTCTTAGCAGGAGGCAGCATTTTACCAACATGGTGGAGCAGTATGTGTGCACACGCCTACATGTAGTGAATGAGGGGTCTGCCCCCTTCAACTTCTGGGTCTCCAAATTGGGCACATGGCCTGAGCTTGCCCTTTACGCCTTGGAGGTGCTGGCGTGCCCTGCAGCCAGTGTATTATCTGAACGGGTATTTAGCACGGCTAGGGGTGTTATAACAGACAAGCGCAGCCGCCTGTCCAGAGACAATGTGGACAAGCTCACGTTCATTAAAATGAACCAGGCATGGATCCCACGGGACTTTTCCGTACCTTGTGCAGAATAGCAATGGATACCGACCTTACCCAGCCATTGTTCCATTTTTGCTCTTTCTCACTCTTTTGGGGTGTACCCTCATTTAAAATTTGTGAAAAGAAGCAGTGTTGGCTACCTCGTCCTCCTCCTCAGGGCCAGATTAACGTAGGGGCTATTGGAGCTGCAGCTCCATGCAGGCCCCTACCTTTTATATAGGCCCCGGGTTGGCCATATTCACTGTGACCGCTCTTCTGTCACTTGTAAACACAGAAGTCTGGCTTCTATGCTCGCTTCCCCAGGCAGCACCCTCAGAACCTCCCCACACAGAGCGAAGGCCGGACAAGGAGGGACAGTTGCCGATGCATGGATGTGTTTATGGGCTTCAGAGACAGCATCCCATGTTGAATTAGGCATGCATGGCTGCACCCTTCCTCCTCTGGGTGCATGCCAAGGCACGGCCCTTAAGGCCCTTCAAAATCCTCAGCACCAAGACCATGATGCTCTTAATCCGGCCCTGGTCCTCCTCCACCGCCGCTTCCACCTACACCGCCCATAGGTGTGTGCAGCCTATTGCATTAGGGTGTGCACCCCAAAGTTGAAATACACATGCATGTGTTTGCCTACATGTACATGGCCCCGTTACATTACTCTCCCTGCTGGCAAAGAGAAATAGAGCAGAGCAGGTGCGAGGGAGATCTTTCCCATCTCCTCACTGGCAAACAGAGCGATAATGCTATGTGCCCTAGGTGATTAGGGTGTGCCCAGGTACACCAGGCACACCCTGTGCGCACGCCTATGACACCGCCACATCCACCACCACCTCAACCTCCCTCCTACTCCATATGGGCCTCGTCCTTCAGAGATGAAGAACATTGTTTTATTTTTCTGTTTTTTTTTTTGTTGTTTTAAGTTATTTCCCTATCCACATTTGTTTGCAGAGCACTTGCCATGCTCTTAACTACGTTTTGCTGCCATTTGCAGCACTCTAGCCCTTTCCATTGGTGTTTTAGAGCCATTTTAGTGCCTTAAAGTTCGGGTCCCCATTGACTTCAATGGGGTTCGGTGTCCGGGAAAAGTTCGGTAAAAGTCCGGGACACGGACTCGGACTTTTTTTTAAAGTTCGGCCGAACCCGTCGAACACGGACATCTAGGTGTCAGCTCAACCCTATTTAGGATTGTTTTTTGTTTTTTGAGTCTGATCTTTCCTATTTGTATTTCCTATATTGTTGAATTGTGTGTAGTTCTATCTTTCCCCTCACAACACTTCTTCCTTTTTCCTTTTTTATTTCTTCAAATCAAGAAACTGTTCAATATTTGGGCATGGCTAAGTTTACAGGCGATGACTGGACTGCACTAATGTCAAAATACCTTACAGATTATGAGCAAAAGGACTTTATCGAGACCGACATTTTCTCACTCTTTTTCCAGCTATCCAAAAGTCTGGAAAAGAAGTCAGCTCATTTCTGGCACGTCAAATCCTTTCGGGAGTATATAGATAAAAAAATTAACCCTTTTGGACTCAGAGTCCAGGTCTTCCCTCTTCTTGAGGATTTAGACCGGGATTTTAAGGCCAAGTGGGAAATTACCCTCAACAAATGTTCAGCCTCTCTTATGACTCTCCTAATAGAGGAGCATACCTGTAATTTTCTGGAACCTCTGGTACCCTTGTTCCATATTTCTCCTTTGCTAATTGCATCCCATCTTGTGTAACAAGAGACGCATATACCTTTAAGACCAGGATGACATCATTGCCGAGCGCCGCTATGAGCGGCTATTTCAATCGCCGGCTTTCTCTCACTCATCGCTCGTTCAAACCACATGTTCACCGCACCTTCTCCTGTGAAGTCGGAGCTGCTGACATTTCCTTTGCTGAACTGACGCCGGAAACTCGCCGCTGATCCGTATCTCGCTACGGGATCACCTCTCTATCTATGGACATTGTTACTACTAACCTATCTAAGTGATAAGTACCCCACAGGGGATTCCTTACTAACCAATCTCCTACTGTCATCTACTGCAATTACCAGGACTATCTATCTATCTATTCCATACCATCTGCATAGACTGTTAGCTCTTGGGACTACCTTCAACTATCCTTGCACTAGGTTACTCTGTCTAAGTATACTCCATCTGTGTCCACTTACCATCTGCACTATACTAGACATCAGAACCTATCTGCTTTACCATCACCTGCAACTCTCCTAATATTACTCCTAGTAATCACCATACAACCTGTCTCTCATCTATACATTCTCATATGTTCTATCCATCCACTAAAACATCTGATTGAGTATATGTATATTGCATAACAGGCTGTACACCGTGATGAAGTCCTGAGAGTTGGATAGGTTTATTCAACAGTATCTCTACAAGGCTACTGAGTGTGATAATTCTGCAGCTGAAAATCCATCCATTAACAAAAACGCATGAACGTTACAGATTGAACGAGCCTTAAAAAAAATATGGATTCAGCAGAATTACCCACTCATGTACTACAATTAAAACAGCAAGTAGATGCATTGATCCTTGCGCTTACAGAGGTACAAAACGAAAATCAGACCTTGAGACAGCAGGTTGGCCGTCTCACACAGCTTTCTGCTACTCAGCCCCGTGAGCCTAAAATAAACCCTCCTCTAGTGTTTTCTGGTGATCGGAGCAAATTTAGTGAATTTAAAAACGCATGTCGTTTACTTTTTTTGTTAAAACCTCTAACCTACACCACTGACCAAATTAAAGTTTGTACCATCATCTCCTATTTAACGGGTGAACCCCGGGCCTGGGCAGACGCTCTCTTTGAAAAGGATGATCCACTCCTTAATTCTTACCCTCTATTCCTAGCACAACTCCCTAGTTTATATGAAGACCCCAATAAGCAGAGTACCGCTGATATCCAGTTACGGGCCTTGAAACAAGGAAGGAGACCCGTTGAAGATTTCGTGGCAAATTTTAAAAGATGGTCCCCTGATTCAGGGTGGAACGACACATCTTTGAGAACGCAGTTTAGACTCGGCCTATCTGAGGCCATTAAAGACGAGCTCGCCCGAGCGGATTTACCTGGCACTCTGGAGGGACTGATACAGACCAGTATCAATATTGACAGACGACTACGAGAAAGAAAGGCTGAGAAGATGGGCTCACCATTTTCCAGTCCTTCTCGGATGTTGCCTGCTGACCCTACTCCTATGGAGGTAGGAATGATACGCCCACCTCTGACCCTTTCTGAACGTGCCAGAAGGAAGACCGAACATCTCTGCATGTACTGCGCATCCCCGAATCATTTGATAAGTGTCTGTCCCTTTGTCCGCAGAAAAGAGGGTGAGTGTTCAAATGTCTTGCTAGGCAGACTCACAACTTCCTTTTCTAATCCTTATCTTTTTGTTCATTTAACATTGCAGTGGGACCAAACTAGGATCACCACCCAGGCTATGATCGACACAGGATCTTGTGGAAACTACATTGACATTTGTTTTGTCTCCCTTAATAAAATACCTATTGTTTCAAAACCCAAACCTGTCTCCGTTAGTTTTATTAACGGTACCCCCCTATCCTCTGGTCCTATCACCAGTCAGACACAGGCACTCCTTGTAACTGCTGATGAGTCTCATGTGGAGACCACCACCTTTGATGTGTTAACATCACCACATTTCCCAATCATTTTGGGACTTCCCTGGTTACACATACATCAACCAATCATCGATTGGAAAACAAGAACGCTAGCGTTCTCTTCTCACTATTGTGAAACAACGTGTAATCTCCCCACATATGATAGGATCCTGTCTGTAGTGCCGGATGACATTATACCCAAGTGTTATCAGGACTTATCGGAGGTTTTCCTTGAAAAAAACGCTCAAATGCTACCTCCTCATAGGGACTATGATTGTTGTATCGATCTACTCCCTAATAGCAAGTTGCCCTTCGGACATGTTTATCCTCTCTCACAGGATGAACTCTCTCATCTTAAGGAGTATCTGGATGAGAACTTGGCAAAAGGATTCATCCGACCTTCTACTTCCTCCACTGCTGCTGGACTCTTCTTTGTCCGCAATAAGGATTCTAGCCTTAGGCCTATCATTGATTTCAGACAATTAAATGCCATTACAATAAAGGATCGTTATCCTTTACCCCTTATTCCTGAACTTATCGAACAGGTGCGTGGAGCTTCTCTTTTTTCAAAATTGGACCTAAAAGGGGCATACAATTTAATTCGAATCCGTAAAGGGGATGAATGGAAGACGGCATTCAGAACCAGATACGGACTGTTTGAGTACCTTGTAATGCCATTTGGGCTATGTAATGCTCCCGCAGCCTTCCAACGGTTTATAAATGAGATATTCAGAGACTTGCTTGACGTTTGTGTTGTAGTATATTTGGACGATATACTCATCTATTCTCATTCCTTACCTGAGCACATAAAACATGTGAGACTTGTGTTGTCAAGACTACTTGCACATAACTTATATGTTAAATCAAAAAAATGTTTGTTTCATAAAGAAGAAGTACTATTCCTAGGATATATTATATCAAAAAATGGAATCAAGATGGACATGAGCAAAATATCCTGCATTCTAGATTGGCCTGTGCCAACCACTCGCAAAGCATTGCAAAGGTTCCTAGGATTCTCTAACTACTATAGGAAATTCATTAGGAACTTCTCTGCGATTGTGAAACCTCTCACACAACTCACAAGCACGAAGAAACCATTTAATTGGTCAAAAGAAGCAGATGGAGCATTCTGTCTGCTGAAATCAAGCTTCACTACTGCCCTCATACTATGCCATCCAGACCCATCCCTTCAATACATCTTGGAGGTAGATGCGTCAAATATGGCAGTAGGAGCAGTTCTCTCACAACGACCAACAAACACCTCACCTCTTCATCCAGTTGCTTTCTTCTCAAAGTCATTAATCAGCCCCGAGGTGAACTACCCAGTAGGAGAGAAGGAGTTATTAGCCATAAAACTGGCATTAGAGAATTGGCGACATCTACTTGAGGGCACTCAATTGCCAATCCTGATATATACTGATCACAAAAAACTTCAATACCTTCAGACTAATAGAACTCTTTCCCACCGACAGGTTCGGTGGTCGTTATTCTTTCTGAGGTTTAATTTTTTAGTGACTTATACGCCCGCAGACAAAAATAAAAAAGCGGATGCACTTTCACGACTAGCCGAGAAAGATTCTACCGAGGTTCCCTCAGTTCCTATAATACCACTTGAACGTATTATCGGTGTCATTCGCTCCCTGAAGGAAGAGATTTTGCACAGCATAGGACTGGACTCACCTCCACCACAACTAACTACTGACGCAGAAGGCTTCCTCTATTACAACGATAAATTATACATACCCCCTACTATGCGAACCAAAATCTTGGAATTGTCGCATGACGTACCTATGGCAGGACATATGGGTATGACTAAAACTTTAAATCTACTTACTAGGCAGTTTTGGTGGCCAGACATGAAGACAACCGTAAAAAAGTTCGTTTCATCTTGTGATATCTGTGCAAGGTCTAAAATCGACAACACGAAACCATCGGGGTTACTTTGTAGTTTACCGATACCCCAGGTTCCGTGGGAAGTGGTATCCTTAGACTTCATAGTGGAACTACCACCTTCCAAAGGATTCAACACCATCTTGGTATCAGTGGGCCATCTGACCAAGATGGCACATTTTACTCCTATCCGAAGACTACCTTTGTCCAAACAAACAGCGGAATTACTTGTGAAACATGTCTTTAAGTTACATGGTATTCCAAAAACATTGCTGTCTGACCGTGGTTCACAATTCATCTCAAAGTTTTGGCTAGCTCTATGTCAGATACTACGAATAGAGCGTAAACTTACTTCTCCATACCACCTTCAGACCAACGGACAGACAGAGAGAGTTAACCAGTGCATTGAACAGTATCTGCGTTGCTATACTTCGTATCTACAGGACGATTGGGCAGATCTCCTCCCGCTGGCGGAATTCGCCTATAACAACGCGACTCATAGCACTACTAAACAAAGTCAATTTTACCTAAATTACGGGTTTCATCCCACACTCCTTCCACCACGTATCTTGCCATCAAGTAATCCAGTGGCATCTGATTATCTTGCCCAGATAAAGGATTCTCTGGGATTACTCAACAATACCATATCACATGCTCATAGCCAACAAAAGAGGTACTACGACCTTCGTAGGAAATCCTCTCCCCAATATGCCATTGGGGATCTTGTTTGGCTTTCTACAAAAAATCTGAGATTAAAAATCCCTAGTAAAAAACTTGGACCTCTATTTCTGGGACCTTTCCCAATAGAGAAGCTTATTGGAAAAGCTGCAGTACAACTCACATTACCAGCAGACCTCAAGATACATCCTGTCTTCCATGTGTCTCTACTGAAGCCCCATGTTCCTAACCAAGGAATAAGGCCTACTATCTCACCTCCACCTCCTGTACAAGTGGAAGGTGGAGAAGAATTTGAGATAAAAGAAATTTTGGATTCCCGTTTCAATAGAAGAAGACTCCAGTATCTTGTACGATGGAAGAACTATGGGCCCCAAGATGACACCTGGCTGGATACCTCCGATATACATGCCCCTAGACTGATTCGCAAATTCCACTCGAAATATCTAGAAAAGCCAGTTCTAGAGGCCTTCCGGAGCCGGCCTTAAGGGGGGGGTACTGTAATGCTCTGGTACCTCTGGTACCCTTGTTCCATATTTCTCCTTTGCTAATTGCGTCCCATCTTGTGTAACAAGAGACGCATATACCTTTAAGACCAGGATGACATCATTGCCGAGCGCCGCTATGAGCGGCTATTTCAATCGCCGGCTTTCTCTCACTCATCGCTCGTTCAAACCACATGTTCACCGCACCTTCTTCTGTGAAGTCGGAGCTGCTGACATTTCCTTTGCTGAACTGACGCCGGAACCTCGCCACTGATCCGTATCTCGCTACGGGATCACCTCTCTATCTATGGACATTGTTACTACTAACCTATCTAAGTGATAAGTACCCCACAGGGGATTCCTTACTAACCAATCTCCTACTGTCATCTACTGCAATTACCAGGACTATCTATCTATCTATTCCATACCATCTGCATAGACTGTTAGCTCTTGGGACTACCTTCAACTATCCTTGCACTAGGTTACTCTGTCTAAGTATACTCCATCTGTGTCCACTTACCATCTGCACTATACTAGACATCAGAACCTATCTGCTTTACCATCACCTGCAACTCTCCTAATATTACTCCTAGTAATCACCATACAACCTGTCTCTCATCTATACATTCTCATATGTTCTATCCCTCCACTAAAACATCTGATTGAGTATATGTATATTGCATAACAGGCTGTACACCGTGATGAAGTCCTGAGAGTTGGATAGGTTTATTCAACAGTATCTCTACAAGGCTACTGAGTGTGATAATTCTGCAGCTGAAAATCCATCCATTAACAAAAACGCATGAACGTTACAATACCGCACGTGCGGCCAAATTAGATGCTGAAATTGAACTTATCTGCGAAAAAATTCAAAAATATAAAACTCACAAATTATTTTTAGAAAAAGAAAAACAACTTAAGGAACACCTAGAAATTTTCAACAGAAATATTCTGATCAAAAAACAAAAAAAGCTTAACCGAGATATGCATGCTTTCCAACAGGGCAAAGCATACAAATGGAACCCCAACAAACCCACCTATAACACTGCACTCACCAAACTACCCTATGACACTTCGGCACATCCACCATCTAAAAACATTCCTCAACCCTCACTAAGTTCCACCAAATCCAAAACCTCTGATCGAGGCAAACGGACTTATCAAGGAGGTTCATCAATTGAACAATCCACCAAAAAATCTAACACACAACTAAACCCTCAAACCAATCTTTCTATGTTTAAACCACAACAACCCTCCAATAGGACACCTAACACGAATGAAGCATCTGCAGACCTTCATCCCAACACCAATATTCCCCCCCTCACTCACCCCCCACCTTCACTTTTATCCACTCTTAATTTACAGGATTCTATTTTTTTAGAAGCACTGCACCAACGAGCCCCACACATTACTCCAACCACCACGCCATCACCTTAACCAACATAGAAACCAATGTATCTCAAAATGTTTCTACTGCTCCTGATAATTCTGACTTGTCGATCGTTAATTTATCTAGCTACGAACTTTCCAAGGACGAAACACCTTGGTGTTTCTGTCCAAACACCAAATTGGATAAGTTTGATTTTATAAAAGATCTACATCTTTTTGCTCGTAAACTTAACTTTAAGGTATTATTTGACAAATCAAACCCTACACAGCCAACCTCAACTAAAAAAGATCCAGCTCTTGAGACCCTAATATCACTACTCGAGGAAAACGAGGACCTCATAGATAAAATAGATTTACCAGCATTATTAGCAGAGACAGACTCTAAAGGGCCTACCCCCAATGCCCAAACGACACTTTTGAAGAAGAAATCCGACAAATACCCTAGTACATCCAATGCCAATATTGCCGCCTTCGTCAAGCTCGTTTCTAAAGAAGTGGATAAACTCCACATACGTTCATCTTCTAAACCCAATATTACATTTCAACAAAAACAAGCCATTCAAAAATTGGCAGAGAACCATCTAATTACAATTAAGCAGGCTGACAAAGGCGGCAATGTTGTCATTATGGATAGCAATCAATACATACAGATGTGTCAAAACATTTTAAAAAACCATCAATGGTATCGTAAAATTCCATCAGACATTGTGGTTAAATACCAACAAACTTTTTACCAACTAATAGACTCTGCCTACCTTAATGGCGTAATCCCCAAACACACATGGGAATTCATCAGAATAACATTTCCAGTCACCCCGACATTCTACGCGCTCCCAAAGAGCCATAAACACGCCACCAATCCACCAGGGCGACCCATTATTTCAGGGAGAGGATCAATAACAGATAATGCGAGCAAGCTAGTGGACACATATCTTAAACCTTTTGTCATTGCGTTACCTTCATATGTGCGTGACACAATTCATTTCCTACAAAAAATTGAAAATGTCATTATTTCAGAGGAATGTCTGTTGGTTACGATAGATGTCGAAACTTTATATAGTTCAATTCCGCACGACCGAGGAATCTCCGCCATTAGACACACACTCACACAGGGAGGTGCATTTGATGCTTATGGTGAGTTTGTTTTGTCCATTTTGCATTATATATTGCTGCATAATGTGTTTACTTTTAATGGCTCCCACTTCCTCCAGGTGCAGGGCGTAGCGATGGGCACTTGCTGTGCCCCATCCTACGCCAATTTGTACCTGGGGGAGTGGGAGTCATCCTTTTTACACGATGAATCAACATCTATGTACACGGACCACATTATCATGTGGGTCCGGTACATAGATGACATTTTCATGTTATGGCAAGGCCCTGTGGATTTGTTACAAAACTGTCTAACCAGAATGAACAAAAATGAGTTCAACCTCATGTTCACAATGAACTATCATGAAAATCATATCACATTCTTGGACGTGGAGGTCCACAAGGGGGCGGATGGTGCTCTCCGCAGTGGGCTATACCGTAAGCCCACTGCGGGGAACACCATTCTACATGCCTCAAGTTTCCACCCTGAGACTCTTGTTCGATCAATCCCCTTTGGGCAATATCTCAGAATCAGGCGCAATTGCACGGATCTGCAAAGTTTCCAGCTTGCTGCCAATGATCTGAGAGATAGACTATTGTTGAGGGGTTACACCAAGACTACTTTGAAAAAAGCCTATCGGAAGGCAGCTGCATCTGATAGAAAAACCTTGCTGACCCCCCAGGTTCACAATGAACCTGACCATGTGCTAAGAATTATTATGAAATATTCTGAACAACATCAAAACATTAGACAAATTATTTCCAGATACTGGCATGTATTGACATTAGACCCTACTGTTGGCAAATTTGTTCCAGACCGACCCCAATTCACTTTTAAAAAAGTGCCAGCCCTGAAGGAAAGGCTGGTACAAAGTGAGTTCAAAATTTTAAAAAACCAAGATCCCTGTAAATTAAAAGGGACATACATCTGTGGCAGTTGCAACTACTGCAGATATATGTTAACTACAAAAAATCCCATATTACCCAATGGTCAAACCTTTGTTTCCAAACATTTTTCCAACTGCCGCACCCACGGAGTGGTATACCTACTCCTCTGTGGGTGCGGCTGCTTTTATGTTGGAAAAACTAAATTACCATTCTTCAAACGAGCAAATAGACATGTTAAAAGTATGAAAACTTGTAACCCAGACTTACCACTGGGTCGACACACCTCTCTAGTGCATGGAGGCAAATTTCCAAAAATTAAATTTTTGATTATTGATAGAATCCACCCCAGTCCCCGTGGAGGGGACTGGAACAAAATTCTTCTGCAGATGGAATTACGGTGGATCTATACTTTAAAGGCCACAGTCCCCCCAGGCCTGAATGAAATGATTTCCTTCAAGCCATTCCTAGAGGGGTTCACATCAGGGGGTATGGAACAATAACTCCATGATATTACCTCTTTATCTAAGTCTACTCCCTCCTTATTTCCTCTTTTATTTCCTCACTTATTGTGATACAGGGTAATCTATGTTAAATATTTCTTGTTAACCTTGATTGTTATATAGGCTTTTTTATTGATTTGTAAAATATATAAATTAATAGTCTTTATAACTGTGCTTGTGGCCATTGTGCTGTTTTTTGGCTACATAATACTTTAACTGATTATTGAGGGGTTAATTTATTTTCTTCTACACACTTTGTTACTGGTCTGCTCTCCTCCCTACAATTGGGTACTATGCCTTATTGATATAATTTGTCTCCCTAATTGAATAGTTTCTATCAAACCAACAACCAAGTTGAATATCTTTTTTATTATTACTATTTTTTAGGCAATGTTGATTAAGTCGCTTGCTTGGTCATTATCCACTTCTTGGTTATATCTGTGTGCCTTTGGTGACAGCCCGGCACGGTAGGCGGACGCTCTGTTGAGCGTCCGCCTCTTGAGCGACTGCCATTGGCTCTCTCAGAGATCCATCGGCTTCGCTCATTCACTTCCTGTTTGCGTGTCACGCTGACGGAAGTGACCGTGCCGGTGGAGCGCATCGGCCGTGCGGACTTCCGCCGTGATCTCGCTCGAGCATGCGCGGTCGGGAACTCGCTCGGCGGCTGCGCACCAGGGAACCCATAGGGGGACTGCCAAAGAGGCAGACTAGAGGTAAGTATATCCAGCTATTGTCAATTAGGCAATTATCTCAACCAATTTAAACAGCTCCCCTTCTAGGCAGTGACTTGCTTTGCTCACTTGCTTGAAGGTGGACGCTTCAATACATGGTCTCATACGAACTCACGCTACTGCCAAGGTAATTTAACCTTTTTTTCTTTTTTTTTTCCTACACTGTGACTCTGTGGGATTTTGCTTGTCTGCTACTAATGCTGCAGTCGTTTGACCTACCTTTTTAATCTCTATACAATGCCTGACTTTTTAGTTAGTGTTATTGCTGTTTACTTGAATCTAGATGTTTTAAAAATAAGATTTTTCTTTTCAAAAACTCTTCTATTAATATTTTTTTCATAAACTTCCTGATTTCCAATTGGACAAATGGAAGTTACCCACTTCTTCCTCGACACATCTATGATTCAGTAACGCCTCAATTCTTTATATACATCTTTATCGATTTATGCAGCACTCTATGCAGACACAAACCCCACAGAATAGCACAGTGTTTAACCCCTTGCTCTATTATTAGAGCAAGTGAAACCAAACCCCCTTTTTCTTTTTTTTTTTTCTTTTTTGCTCCTTGGTAAAAAACTTTTCCTCTCTTTTTTGCCTAGCAGATCTCCCAGTGTTTGTGGGTTCCAGTTGTCCCCACTCAGCTTTCAGCTGACGGGCACACATGAGCAGGAACGTGCTTATATGATACGTCTTCACTCAATCCTTCCATTTTCCTTAATAAGGCACCCCAATGCAGGGGTGAGAGCAATCCAGCTTCTTGTTTTTAATGTTATGGGCAAGCTCACATTCTAAAGTGTCATTTGGCATATACTGTAAGTGTTCCATTACATCATGTTAAATATAAACTTTGCTTGAAGTGTATATGCAGTATAATGTTTACAATAATTAGTGCACATGTTATGGCATTTTCTGTATATGTAAAAAATTTTTGGTATACTTACCATTAATTAATAAATATGTGATTGATCACTTGCAGACCGCTATATAAAGGTAGCCCCTGAAGAAGGAATTCTGATTTGTGTCTCTGAAACGCGTCGGGCAGTCACCTTCAACACAGCGGTATCTGTTTTTGCCCCATGACATCATGATTTGTATACAGCTTGCTACTTGTTTTTAACATACAATTTTTGTATTCATGTTCTTTAATAAATTTATTTAATTGTATACATTGTTTCAAGTTATATATTATTTTCAGTGCCTTTAAAGTCCCACCCCCAGGGGAATTTCTTTCCGAACTACCCATTTCTTTTTCAGGTGAGCTATAGCAAGCGGATGGCCCAAAATCGACTATGTCAATTTTGTGGCCGGAACTCAGCTTTAAAAAGTCAAACAAGACATACAAAACACACCACACACGGCATAAAAAAAGAACACTGAAACATAGCAATGGAGCATACATACAGTATCTCACAAAAGTGAGTACACCCCTCACATTTTTGTAAATATTTTATTATATTTTTTCATGTGACAACACTGAAGAAATTACACTTTGCTACAATGTAAAGTAGTGAGTCTACAGCTTGTATAACAGTATAAATTTGCTGTCCCCTCAAAATAACTCAACACACAGCCATTAATGTCTAAACCACTGTCAACAAAAATGAGTACACCCTTAAGTGAAAATGTCAAAACTGGGACCAAAGTGTCAATATTTTGTGTGCCCACCATCATTTTCCAGCACTTCCTTAACCCTCTTGGACATGGAGTTCACCAGAGCTTCACTGGTTGCCACTGGAGTCCTCTTCCACTCCTCCATGACAACATCATGGAGCTGGTGGATGTTAGAGACCTTGCGCTCCTCCACCTTCCGTTTGAGGATGCCCCACAGATGCTCAATAGGGTTTAAGTCTGGAGAGATGCTTGGCCAGTACATCACCTTTACCCCCCTACTTCTTTAGAAAGGCAGTGGTTGTCTTGAAGGTGTATTTAGGGTAGTTATCATGTTGGAATACTTCCCTGTGGTCCAGTCTGTGAAGGGAGAGCATCATGCTCTGCTTCAGTATGTCACAGTACATGTTGAGGGGACAGCAAATTTACATTGTTATACAAGCTGTGCACTCACTACTTTACATTGTAGCAAAGTGTCATTTCTTCAGTGTTTTCATATGAAAAGATTACTGTATACAGTAATAGGCACTTACAGTGACAAGATAATGACTTCCAGAAGCCAATATGCAAAATAAAGGCACCAATAAGCGAAAATAAACAAAGAGCCCGAACATGTGCATGGATACGTGAAACCATAAAGAGCCTACCCCAGTGCGGGACACATAAACTCAAGCCATTGTGACCAAATTTCTTCAAAGCTTCTCAATGAGTTTCTAAGAAAACGTGTGTGCTTTTTATAGGAGATATACTTGTTAATGTCTGATATCCAGTCAGATAAAGTAAGAGAGTGTGTGTGGGGGAGTCCACTTAAGGACAATTTGTCTACGGGCCTCAAAAGATGTTTGCATTTTAATGAAAAAAGCCCCCCACCAAAAAAATAAATAAATAAAAGTATATACTTGTGTAACACAGAGACTTTGAATCGCTACTCAGGCAGAAAATGCTAATCACATCAATTTCATCTGGTCCTTCTCTGCAAGAGAGACCACAGACCCCTGAAACGAATTTTTGACTTAGGACGTGTTGCCTTATGGAGCCCTGAAATTCAGCCCTCAATGCATCTCATTGCACAAAAATAGTACCTGCATTACTTTTTAAAAAAAAAAAAAAAAATTTGGGGGGGGGGGGATTTTATATAGCAGAATGTGAAAAATATTGTTTTTTTGGGGTTTTTTTCAGAAATGTCGCTATTTTTTTGTTTATAGCGCAAAAAATAAAAATTGCACAGGTGATCAAATACCACCAAAAGAAAGCTCTATTTGTGGGAAAAAAAAGACATCAGTTTTATTTGGGTACAGCGTCGCATGGCCGCGCAATTTTCCGTTAAATATTGCAGTGCCAAATCACAAAAAACGGCCTGGTCATTAAGGGAGCAAATCCTTCCGGTCCATAAGTGATTAAAGGATAAGTTCACCTTTAGAAGCATGTTACATGCTTCCCCCATATTCAGGGTATACCATGTAACATGCTCCTATGCACCTGCCTCCCACCGCCAGAGCTGCCCTCTCTGTGACAGCAGGTGGGGGATTTTCCTCTCCCATCCGCTGTTACATTTTAAAATGGCACTGGCTGTGTGGGGCTCCACATGCACAGCCGCGTCATTCATTCACACGAAAACAAACTTGCATTTGTTAGGCTTTATTGATACTTGCTTCTGTGTGTCCACCCTGGATATGGACATCTATAAACCTACCCTTACATGACCTAGGTGTGATAGAGTGACACAGGGATATTGGCGATTCACAGTTACCAGCGTGGCAACAGATTGTGCCAGGTCACTGAACCCACAAATGTATTCCAGAGACCTGTTCTGCCCAACAACCACCACTCAGATTCACTTTCATTCTCAAAATATGGCTTTCTAATGCATGTTTCACTCTGATCCTTGGCTGTGAAGGAAAAGGTTAAAAAAAAAATGACGGGGCGTTCTACAGAGATAGTAGAGTGGTATTAGGAAAAGAAAGGATTAACAATGCTGGAGAGCCTGGGGTTGTACAGAGGTAGTGGAAAAAGACAGGTATGGAAGGGGCAATGGGGAAGAGATACAGTACATTTGCAGTCAAGAGGTAGGGGTAAGGAAAATAGTTACTGGGACAGTTCTATAGAAGTTATAGAGGGGTATGGAACTAAGGAGTGGTGAATAGGACGATTATACAGGTAGTAGGGGGTATGGGTAAGGAGGAAGTTAATGGAGCAATTAACCAGAAGCTGTAGAAGGTTATTGAGAGAGGAAGGAGTTAATCTGGGGTAGTGGAGGAGTATGGGTAAGGGGAGTTTTATGAGGCAGTTAAACCAAGGTAGTGGGAACTATGGATAGGGAAGGGGTGAAAAGGGGAATAATAGAGGTAGTACATTTCATGCTCCTGACCAAAGTGTTTCTTGTCACAACAGTTGCTGGTTGTTAATTAGTAGTAGTGTTTTAACGAGGCTTTGTCTATGTTTTTTTTTTTTTAAGATGATACTTTAGGTTTATGTGTGTTTGTGGGACTCTTATACATGGTACAATAGTTAAATTTTTTCTAAAGTCTGAAAGTTTTTTACCTCCGTGCGTTCTATGTATAAAACCATATACAGCTCCCCCCATAGCCTCCACTAATACTTACCAGAGTCCGACTGCGATCCAGTAATGTGCATGTGAACAGCTGCTCTCCTAGGTCTCTGCCTCCTGATTGGCTGAGAGACAGCAGCGGCTCCCACTGCTGTCAATCACAGCTCGCAGCCAGTGAGGAAGGAGCAGGGCTGAGCCCCATTCTATGTGTCTTGTGAATACACAAATTGGGGCTCGGAAACGAGCGCAGACGAGTGCACTCTGAGAAAAGGAGGGGCCAGGAGCGTGAGGATCAGGGCTGGTCTGTGCAAAACCATTACACAGAGCAAGTAAGTATATGTTTGTTCTTTTTTTGATAACATATAGTTACATAGTTAGTCAGGTTGAAAAAAAGACACAAGTCCATCTGGTTCAACCAACAAAAAGAAAAAAAAAAAAAACAGTATTGAAAACCCAACCATGCAATCCCATATACAAAATCCTATACCTGCAGTTGATCCAGAGGAAGGCGAAAAACCCAGCAAAGCATGATCCAATTTGCTACAGCAGAGAGAAAAAATCCTTCCTGATCCCCCAAGAGGCAATCGGATATTACCTGGATCAACTTTACCTAAAAAAAAAAAAATGTAGTACCCACTTACTGTATATTTAAGTACACCCAGGAAAGAATCCAGACCTTTTTTAAAGCAATCTAATGAGCTAGCCAGAACCACCTCTGGAGGGAGTCTATTCCACATTTTCACAGCTCTTACGGTGAAGAAACCTTTACGTATTTTGAGACTAAATCTGTTTTTCTCTAGACGTAAAGAGGTGCCCCCTTGTCCTCTGTGTTGACCTTAAAGTGAACAACTCAACACCAAGTTCACTATATGGACCCCTTATGTATTTATACATGTTGATCATATCCCCCCTCAATCTCGTCTTCTCAAGAGATAGTAAATTCAGTTCCTTTTATCTTTTCTCATAGCTGAGCTCCATGCCTCTTATCAGTTTGGTTGCCCTTCTCTGCACTTTATCCATTTCCCTGATATCCTTTTTAAGAATTGGTGCCCAAAACTGAACTGCAAATTCCAGATGAGGTCTTACTAATGATTTGTACAGGGGCAAAATGATATCTCGCTCTCTGGAATCCATGCCTCTGTAAATAAAAGAAAGAACTTTGCTTGCTTTGGAAACCGCAGTTTGGCATTGCATGCGATCTTTCCAAGCCAGTAGAATTTACCTTACACATTAGCTGTGTGTGGGGAACTGTGTCAAACGCTTTTGCAAAATCCAAGTATACTAAATCCACAGCCACCCCTCTGTTAAAGGTTTTACTTACCTCCTCATAAAAAGAAATCAGGTTTGTTTGACAACTTCTGTCTTTCATGATTCCCATGCTGTCTGTTGCTTAAAATATTTTTTTTCCAGCAAGAACTCATCTATGTGATATTTTATTAAACTCTCCAGTATCTTCCCGACAATAGAAGTTAAAGTAACAGGTCTATAGTTACTTGGCAAAGACTTTGATCCCTTTTTAAATATAGGCACCACATTAGCCCTACGCCAATCCAGTGGTACTATTCCAGTCCCTAAAAATTAGAAACAAAGGCTTTGAAATTACAGCGCTCAATTCTTTTAGGATGCGTGGAAGGATGCCCTTTGGTCCAGGCGCTTTATCCACCCTTATTCTGTCTAAATATTTCTGGACCATATCACTTTTGAGCCATTGTGGATCATTTGGGGCTGTGTCAATACCATAAACAAAAAAAATACCTATAATATCACTTTAAAAGTACTTTGTGGATACAAAGACTATGACATATGTATTCAGTTTGTACCCTGAGTAGGTTTGAACTATATTGAACCATGTTCCTTTAGGCCACTTCGAATATCCAGTGCAATTTAGCCATATCCACTTTTTGCTGCGGACTGCTATGTGCGCCACATGTTTCCCTACTTTCCATGTTGTCCCTCTTTTTCCACTTCTAAAGTTAGGGGGTATGGGTTTGCACAGTCATAAGGATGTTTGTCTGTCTATTTGGACAAGATATGAGATATGCAGAGATATATGACTATCTAATATGGTCGTTCAGAGCTGGTGTTATGGGCAAGCAAAAGGGGCAAGGCATAATATGCCCCCCCCCCCCCACACACATTTTCTTCATATACCATTTTTTTTTTTTTTTATTGTAAGGGCATGCACCGATTAAGTATACAATGCCCTCTTCTGATTAGTGTCAGCTGCAAGCTCTGCATTCATTCCAATACAGCAGTATGGGTGAAATGTCTGTACATGGGATGTGGCACTGGAACACTGACCTCAGCTGTTTACCTAGTGTACAAACATAACAAATACACATTATAATCTGAGCTTTGTGTTTCCATGCTCTTATAATAAATCACACTGTCAGAATATTAATTACTGTCCAGAACAAATGAAAAATGGTATATCCAGCTGTTTCCTGGTATTAGCGCACTCTCTGCTGACTTGTAGCACAAAGGGATCTTTAATGGTGTTTTATGCATAGATGTCTAGTCACACATAGGAATATGACTAGCTTACTCTAACTTTAGGGTGTTTGATCATGGCAAAAGCAACATTTGCATTCATATGCAGACAGGAACCATCAAAGCTAATGTTTTGCTGAGCATGGATATTATAGAAAAAACAAACAGCTCCCATAGGAATTGTAATGTCTTGCTTTTTTACATTTTAATATTTTTTTTCTGGCAAATTAAAGGCTGGCAAGAGTGTATTGTTTTGTAATTGCAAACTTATTTTATGCATATTTGTAGAATATTTTATTTACATTTGTCTTCAAAGCTCTGCAAGATTACACATTCTCAAGTTCATCATTTTACATAGCAGAACGTGTCTGTGCTTTGTTACTCATGGCTCCACTTATTATTCCACACAGGGAAGAGGCAGAGGCCAACTCCATCCAAAATTGATTTCTTAGTTGTGGGTGGGGTCTGATGACCTGAATCACCTGCTGGCCTCTCGTATCACTCAGAGATTAAAGCTTTGATACACACTATACAATTTTCTTTAGATTTTTTTTCCTTTAGATTTACCAAAACCATATAATATGAGGTCATACCTAAACACTTTAAATTGGTATGCAGTCAGGCCGGCCCTTAAACTACATAGTTGAAGGTAAATCTAAAGGAAATCGAACAACAAAAGTTGTATAGTGTGTATCCAGCTTAAGGCTGGGTAGAGCAGGGGTCCGGTGCGTCCCTGTTTACCATTTCATGTCCGATTTTGGACTGAATTTTTGTCTGAATTCGGACCTGAAACGGACCAGAAGAAGCACAGGACACCTGTGCAATTTGCTCCGCAGCTGTCCCGGAGCTGTGTGATCTGCATTGAGAGCCATTCATAAGCTCCTGACATGCAAATTGGATCAAATTTGCATAAGCGTGAACCCGACCTCAGGGATGAAATACACTGTATTGTCAAAGGTATTGGGACACCTGCCTTTACACTCACATGAACTTTAATAGCATCCCAGTCTTAACCACTTCCCGCCTGCCCTATTACAAAATGACGGCGGGAATGTGGTTGTGCTATCCTGACCGGACGTCATATGACGGCGGCAGGATAACACAGCTCTGGGCGCCCCCCGGGGGCGCGCAGAGCGGCGATCGGTGATGCGAGGTGTCAGTCTGACACCCTGCATCTCCGATCTCGGTAAAGAGCCTCTGACGGAGGCTCTTTACCATGTGATCAGCCGTGTCCAATCACGGCTGGTCACATAGTAAATAGGAACAGCCGTTGATCGGCTTTCCTTAGTTCGTGCCTGACAGGCACGAGCAAAGGAGCGCCGATCGGCGGCTCCCCTGACAGGGGGGGGGTCGGCACTGGTAATCAGATCATTGATTACCAGTGCAGACCCTCGGGGGGGATGCCACTAGATCCACCAGGGATGCCCACTATGACCCCAGGGATGCCCACTATGACCCCAGGGATGCCCACTATGGCCCCAGGGATGCCCACTATGGCCACCAGGGATGGCAATCAGGGCTCAGGGAGCCCCCCATTGCCCTCCCCATCAGTGATGCCCACCAGTGTCCTCCCTATCAGTGCTGCCCACAAGTGCCCATCATTGCCATCCTTTAGTGTCGCCCACCAGTGCCCATTATTGCCCACCAGTGCCGCCTATCAGTGCCCATTAGTGCCCATCAGTGCCGCCCATCAGTGCCACCCATCAGTGCCCATCAGTGCCGCCTATCAGTGCCCATTAGTGCCCGTCAGTGCCACCTATCAGTGCCCATCAGTGCCACCTATCAGTGTCCATCAATGCCGCCTATCAGTGCCCAGCAGTGCCGCCTATCAGTGCCCACCAATGCTGCATATCTGTGCTACCTATCAGTGCCGCATATCAGTGCCTATCAGTGCCGCCTATCAGTGCCGCCTATCAGTGCCACCCCATCAGTGCCACCCCATCAGTGCCTCCTCATCAGTGCCTGTCAGTGCAGTCTCATCAGTGCTCATCAGTGCAGGAAAAAACGTATTTATTTACAAAATTGTATAACATAAACAAAAAAACTTTTTTTTTTCAAACTTTTCGGTCTTTTTTTATTTGTTTAGCAAAAAGTAAAAATCGCACAGGTGATCAAATACCACCAAAAGAATACTCTATTTGTGGGGGGAAAATGACATAAATTTGGTGTAGGTACAGTGTTGCATGACCGCGCAATTGTCATTCAAATTGCAACAGCGCTAAAAGGGGAAAATTGGCCTGGGCAGGAAGGGAGGGAAGTGCCAAGTGCCCTGTATTGAAGTGATTAATGTGTAGGGTTCAATAATGAGTTGGCCAGCTCTTTGCAGCTATAACAGCTTTGACTCTTCTGGACAGGCTGTCCATAAGGTTTAGGAGTGTGTCTATGGGAATGTTTGACCATTCTTCCCGAAGCGCATTTGTGAGGTCAGGCACTGATGTTGGAGAGAAGGCCTGTCTCGCAGTCTCCACTCTAATTCATTCCGAAGGTGTTCTATCAGGTTAAGGTCACCTGCACACCAGTCAAGTTCCTCCAGCCCAAACTCATCTATGTCTTTATGGACCTAAGTCCTGAGCCAAACTATATTTTGCCTCCACTAACTTCTAGCACACACTAGAGGGTGCAACACAGGTATTCTTAAAAAATGCAAAATGCATTTTGTATAGATAGCACTCAGTATGTTTACTAGCTCAGTGTGCTGCTGTACCTTCAGCAACCAGTTACAAGCTGGAACAGGCTGCCTTTTTGGTAGGTCCATGAACTGGCTATGCTGTCTGACACTGATGTCTGGATAGCAAGTGTAGCAGTACCCTGAACTAGAATCTCAGATTTAAAGTCCCAGGTTCTGTTTCCGCTAGTGTTGCAGCCAGGCAAACAGCAACTTCGTAATCTGATTACAGAAAGCATAGTCCATAAGATTTGCCTTTTTTCAAAGTTTATTGCAGGAAAAATATCAATAGGGTTCAGGTAGCTGTGGGATGCTCCACAATACTATCAGAAACAATGAAGACACTCTTCCTTGCAGTAGCTCTGATGAACAGAAACAGTGGGACATTAAGTGGAAAGCACTGGGGCACCAATAGCAACGGCCCAGGCCAGGCAATTCTTGTACTTTGTGCAGCAAGAGTTATGAAAGCAAACACTCACTGAAACTCTTCTCCCCTTGAGTCAATACTCCCAGTGCCCTTGTAATGTTACTCTCTGATTCCAGCAGGCAGGCTCTCCCTGTGAACTTCCAAGGCAGGTCTTCAGTGGCACCCCTCTTTAGTAGGGATGATCGAACTTTTGAAAAGTTCGGTTCGGATTTCAGAACCCCATTGAAATCAATGGGACCCGAACTTCGGTAATCAAAAAACACAATTTTTAAGCCCTAAAACCCAATAAATGCCCCTAAAAAGTGCCTAGGGTTCTGGGTCATGCCCCATTAACTATTAATCACACAAAAAAAGTTCTTAAAAAATGTCATTTTTGATAAAAAAAAAGCCAATTATTGAAAAAAAAAAAAAAGAGAGATTTTTTGATTTTTACTTTGGATTTAGTATCTGGGGGTCTAAAAGGTGTGCATGTGAAGTTTCAGCTCTGTAGCATGTCCAGAACCATGAAAAAAAAAAAGATAATTTTTCAGTAGAACAGGGATGTGGGTCGGGACCCTCCTTTAACTTTAACACCTATATGATCTTTTTTTCTGGTTCTGGACATGCTACAGAGCTGAAACTTCACAGGTACACCTTTTAGACCCCCCAGACACAAAATCACATAAAAAAAGTTCTTAAAAATTGTCATTTTTGATAAAAAAAGCCAATTATTGAAAAAATTAAAAAAAAAAAAAAAAAAGAGATTTTTTGATTTTTACTTAGGAGTTAGTATCTGGGGGGTCTAAAATGTGTGCATGTGAAGTTTCAGCTCTGTAGCATGTCCAGAACCATGAAAAAAAAAAGATAATTTTTCAGTAGAACAGGGATGTGGGTCGGGACCCTCCTTTAACTTTAACACCTATATGATCTTTTTTTTATGGTTCTGGACATGCTACAGAGCTGAAACTTCACAGATACACCTTTTAGACCCCCCAGACACAAAATCACACAAAAAAAAGTTCTTAAAAATTGTCATTTTTGATAAAAAAGCCAATTATTGAAAAAATTTTTAAAAAAAGAGATTTTTTGATTTTTGGATTTAGTATCTGGGGGGGTCTAAAAAGTGTACATGTGAAGTTTCAGCTCTGTAGCATGTCCAGAACCATAAAAAAAAGATCATATAGGTGTTAAAGTTAAAGGTGGTCCCGACCTACATCCCTGTTCTACTGAAAAATTATCTTTTTTTTTTCATGGTTCTGGACATGCTACAGAGCTGAAACTTCACATGCACACCGTGAAAAAAAAGATTGTTTGTGTTAGAAAACTTTCAGCACAGGAGTATGGCTCCGCTGCTGTAACACCTTGCCGGTTTAATAGAAGGCATTTTTTTGGGTTCTTTGCAGTCAGGAAAAACATCTGAGCTGAAACATCTAGGGGTATATATTCAGACATATATGTGTATATATACCCACTATACACAAGTTCAGATGTTTTGCCTGCCTCCAAAACCCCCCAAAGAATGCCAGCAAAAACACACCTGGTCATTTTTTTTTGACACTAGTGTTTTTTTGGCATTTTTTGGGTTCTTTTGAGGCAGGCAAAACATCTGAACATGTGTATAGGGGGTATATATACACATATATGTCTGAATATATACCCCTAGACATATGTATGTGTGATAGTAGCAGAAATATATTACTGTAAATGATTTCATTAGCACAAGCATTTATTTCTGCTACTATCACACCTATATATGTCTAGGGGTATATATTCAGAAATATATGTCTATATATACCCCCTATACACATGTTCAAATGTCATGTCTGACATCAAACATGTCCTCAAAAAAGCACTGGCAGTGGCAGCCCCTGCAGCATAAAAAATGCTTGGCTGGTGAGAAGCCATATGGGTGTGCCGAAGCAATTCAGAGAAATGATCATTTCTCTATAGCGGTCACCCTGCTATGGAAGGGTTTTGTCACCCTGCCATAGCAGTCACTGCCAGTTAACCCTACACTACACTACGGTCCCCTTACACTTAACACTTTCCCTACAGAAACAGAATTTTTGAAGCTAACTTAAGTGTAAAGGAGCACTCTAACTACACTAGATATCCCTTTCCTCACACTAAAAATAGCTAAATGACACTTTTAAAGTAAAATTAACAGAACTGCTTCCACTCTCTTCCATGTCCAGTATAACAATGCTAGGAATATGGCGGGGGCGATCTTATATACTGGGGGGCGTATTTACTAATGATTGATCTAGGGACCCCCTAGTCACTCCAATCACATTCCTAGCATTCTCCTGCCCCCTCAATTGGCTTTTGCTAATGGTTCTGGTCCAATCACAGGCTTTTAAAGCCCATTTCCTGAAGCATTGCATTTTGGGTGGTTCTGGTTGCCGAATTCCGAACTTTTTGGGCAAAAAGTTCTAAATTCGGCCGAACCTCGAACACCCAATGTTCGGGCCGAACCGATGGTCAACCCAAACCGTTCGATCATCCCTACTCTTTAGTCCTTGAAAGAGCTTGTGGCTGAGCAGGCCCTCTCAACATGGCTGGGAACCTGATGAACAGGCTGGATCTTCAACAGGGAGAAAGGACAAAAAAAGAAAAGAGGGCGCACCGACCTAGTGCATCACCACTAAAACCATTTATTAAAATATTAAAAAGTATACAGAATACTCACAAGGCAGGTGTGATCGTACACACATCAACATTGCATATACAATCTCCAAGGTAGCCAAGGTCCCATATGTAGCAAATTGGCATGCAGATAGTCGTATGGGGCTGCTGTGGCTGGGCTGATGCGTTTCAGGGGCGAACCCCCCTCCTCAGAGCCAGAAAAATTGCTGCTTTTTTGTTTTTTTCTCTTTTTTTCTTTTTTTGTCTTTTCTACCAGTTGGTTTTGGATACCCTTGATCCTGAGGGAGGGCAGCAAGACCATTAGCTTTTTTACCACCTGAGTCTGAAGTGCACCTCTCTACACTCCGTCAGATTCTACTTGAGCGCAGGAGATTTGCTTTACTACTTGGACCTTCAGCAGGACAGACAGGAAGGCAGGCAGCCCTCCCTGGCTGGGAACTTCTCTTCAGAACTCAGGCCTCTGGGCTCCAGACTATTTATACACTCTCCAATTACCATCTGGAAACCTCTCCAGGGATTGGCTGGGGCTGCAAAAATATTTAGGCTGCTTATGACTCTTCCACCCACTATATTCTGGATATAACTCCAGCCTGCAGAACCCAGAGCAGCCCAAAGAAATTAGTTCTGCTCTGCTGAACACAGGAGAGCCACAAACTAAATTTGCTTTAACAAAAGAATGCCTAGCAGGAGGGTGCTACACAAGATTGGCTGAAAAAAAGCAGTTTAAGCAGTTGACATGCTGTATATGTTTAACTACTGTACATATTTAGCTGTTTGTCTGAACTGTGTTGAGGATCACACAGCTTAGTTAATATATTTTACAGTAAGTGTGCTATGGGACCCATGGACAATTTTTGAGGTTTCAGCCAATCTTGGTTTAGAGGCCCCAAGTATGGTTGGAAACACATAACAAAAAGCTGAATTGGAGTCCTGTAATTTTTAACTTGTTGAAATAGCACACTATACTGTTTTATGAACACCCCACCATTTTCATTGTCCTGTAGATAATATTCTGCTTAACTTTACTGTAGATGGAGATCACTGGGATTTGTATAATTTGCCTTTATGTGGCATGGTAAAATATTTCCATTGGCCCCAATATATTAACTGGTTAGGATTAATTTAATTACTTTAGTTAATTACTGTGTTGGTTGTATGCCAGCACTCTTTCAAAGTGTCATTTGCTAAAAGAGCAAGTCCAGAAAAAAATGGAATTATTCACTGAGCCACTAAAATTATCCAGGGAACAATAAGGCTGTGCTAATTCAGAAACTTCAAAATTTGAGTTGTACTTAATCTACATTAGCCAGATTCTAGAGACACCTCAAGGGGTGCTGGAAACGTACTTTCCGAACAGTGTGATTTCTTTCTATGTTTTCTGTATCAACATTTCTGTGGTGGCTTTCATTTTGAATGAAGGCTTGAAGAGACATTATAATTTGGACATTTTTATACATAAGGCTTTCTGTTTGAGAGAGATAGCAAATAGGGATGAGCTTCGAGTTCGAAGTTCGAACAACGAACAAATGGGGCCATTCGTGGAAAATTCATCCGCCATAATACAATGCTTGTGATTGGCCAAAGCATGCACCTTGACCTGTATGCTTTGGCCAATCATGGCTCAGGAGCTAAGCCCACGCCCCACACTATATAAAGGCTGCCTAAATGGCAGCCGCATGATTAGGCAGGATAGTTAGTGGGGTGTGCGGTTTCTATATTGATAGATCAGCCAGTGTAGTAGATCTATAAGGTTATCAGTTATTTCCGGATATAGTGGAGTATATATATTTATCAGCTATTTCAGGAGATAGTGGAGTATATATATTTATCAGCTATTTCAGGAGATAGTGGAGTGGAGTATATATATTTATCAGTTTTTGCAGGATATAAATCAAATCAGATAGTGCAGTATATATATTTATCAGTTATTGTAGGATATATATCCACCAGTGCAGTATATATATATATCAGCCAAGTCCAGTGTAAATATCCACCAGAGCAGTATATATATATATATATATATATATATATATATATATATATATATATATATATATATTTTTTTTTTTTTTTTTTTTAGCAGCATCAGGTTCTGTTGCTGCAATATTAGTACTCCCCCTGTTTTTCGCAGGTGGTAGTGCATCCTTCTGCGTCAGCAGTGATTTTTTTTTTTCAATTGTATTTATTTATTTTTTGCGCAGCAGAACTAAGAATATTAAGGGCATAATTGCTGCTCCCCTTGTGCATCTCAGACACTTGTCCTTCAATTCCAGAAGTGGGTGTTTTTTTTTACGGCGGTGAATCAGCAACAATAATATTAGGGCCATAATTGCTGTACCCCCTTGTGCATCTCAGGCGCTCTTCCTTCTGCTTCAGACGTTGATGTTTTTTTTGGTGGTAAACCAGCAACAATAATGTTAGAGCCGTAATTGCTGTACCCCCCCTTGTGCATCTCAGGCGCTCTTCTTTCCGCTCCAGATGTGGGTGTTTTTATTGGTGGTGAAGCAGCAACAATAATATTAGGGCCATAATTGCTGTACCCCCTTGTACATCTCAGGTGCTCTTCCTTCTGCTCCAGAAGTGGGTGTTTTTTTTGGTGGTGAACCAGCAACAATATTATTAGGGCCACAGTTGCTGTACCCCCTTGTGCATCTCAGGCACTCTTCTTTCTGCTCCAGATGTGTTTTTTTTTTGTGGTGAACCAGCAACAATAATATTAGGGCCATAATTGCTTTACCCCCTTGTGCATCTCAGGCGCTCTTCTTTTTGCTCCAGACGTGGGTGTTTTTATTGGTGGTGAACCAACAACAACAATATTAGGGCCATAATTGCTGTACCCCCTTGTGAATCTCAGGCGTTATTTCTTCTGCCTCAGCAGGGATTTTCTTTTTTATTAATTTTTTCTTCATTAATAAAAAAAAAAACTAGAATAAAATGGTTTATAGTGTACCAAGCACAAACTTATTGCACCCAAGAGCCATATTCCCTTTCCACACTCTACTAAAAAGTTATCAAAATCCCACCAAAAAAATAAAACACTATAATAAAACTGTTTATAGTGCACCAAGCACAAAATTATTGCACCCAAGCATTATATTTCCATCACACATTCTATAATAATCATTTATTAAAAAACACCCCAAAATCCACATCATGTCCGAAAGACAAAAAAGGAGAGGGAGACGCTCACATGCCACTAAAAGAGGGCAAGTAGCCTGTGTCCACAGTGAAAATTGGTCACATCAGTTGGTCACAACTAGTAAGAGCCTGTGTGACAAAGGACGAGGAGGATGAGGACAGCTTTGTTATCCACTCCACCAACTCTTCTGCATGTTGTGGCTCAATAACTCGGCCAGCACCGGAAAAAAAGGACAAGCGTGCCCCACCTGCAGAGGATGCACAATGTCCGCCCACTGGCCATCCCACTGAATCCTTCAGTGCACACACTTTTTTTTAACACTCTTACAGCTTAATATTTGAAAATTAACAGTGTATTCCAAGTCATCAGTGCCCCTACCAACCTCTATATAAGACCCCCTGGACACCTACCAGCCTCTATATAAGACCCCCCTGGACACCTACCAACCTCTATATAAGACCCTCTGAACACCTACCAACCTCAATATAAGACCCCCTGGACACCTATCAACCTCTGTATAAGACCCCCTGGACATCTACCAACCTCTATATAAGACCCTCTGAACACCTACCAACCTCAATATAAGACCCCCTGGACATCTACCAACCTCTATATAAGACCCCCTGGACATCTACCAACCTCTATTTAAGACCCTCTGGACACCTACCAACCTTTATATAAAACCCACTGGACACCTACCAACCTCTATTTAAGACCCCCTGGACACCTACCAATCTCTATATAAGACCCCCTGGACTCCTACCTACCTCTCTTTAAGACTCCAGACACCAGAGAACGTTGCTGTCAGTTAGAAGATCCTGTGAGGGAGGACACACACACACCTCAGAGAGGGGAGGACATTGTGGGGAGGACACATTGCGTTATATAAGCTCTGTCATCTCAGGAGCCTCCATCTCCTCACAGACAGACTCTGTCCCTCATATGTTCTCATAGAAAGCCTCTATCCCAACAGCCTCCTCTCCCCTGACAGAAACTTTCCCTGCCATGTCTAGGTAGGTTTGCCGCTCTCCCATCAGACATTCTACAGAAGACGGTCAGAGACGGCAGACATACTACAAGAGATTGTCAGAGACAGTGGACATACTACAGGAGACGGTCAGAGACTGCAGACATACTACAATAATCTTATCACTGAATTGGAGACATTTAATGATCTATCTGTCTAAGTTTTCAGCTTTGCTTATTAACATCCTTTCCTTGTTAACTTCTTTGCAGGAGAGATTTCCTTTCACCTGGTGTACACAATCATTTAGATATCTTGATATTTACAGTGTTTCACCCCATCTTACAAATCACCTTATCAAGCTCATTTTATCCACCACTTTTTACGCAAATTAAATCCCTATTAAAATTATGGTCTAAATATCACATCTCATTTCTCGGTAGAATAGTAGCAACTAAAATGGCTATACTACCTAAATTATTGTTTTATTTTAGAGCTCTGCCACTAATTATCCCTAAAACTACTCTAGACTCTCTTCAAAGAGATATTAATACATTTATCTGGATAACAAAAAAGCCAAAGTTTGTTTTTTTTCTCTTCTGCATAGACCCCAATCTGAGGGAGGGCTAAGCCTTTCTAATATGTGGTTATATTACGTTTCCACAAGATTTAAACAACTTGTACAATGGTATGCTTCAGCCAATGTTGTCCCGTGGCTTTCCTTTTAGGAATATTCTATTTATCCCTTCAACTTACAAGGACTACTATGGTCCAGGTCAATCCCCCTACGAGAAATGTACTCTTTAACCACTTCAATACAGAGGACTTTCACCCCCTTCTTGCCCAGGCCAATTTTCCCCTTTTAGTGCTGTTGCATTTTGAATGACAATTGCGCGGTCATGCAACACTGTACCTACACCAAATTTATGTCATTTTCCCCCCACAAATAGAGCTTTCTTTTGGTGGTATTTTATCACCTCTGGGTTTTTTACTTTTTGCTAAACAAAAGTTTGAAAAGAAAAAAAAGTTTTTTGTTTATGTTATACAATTTTGTAAATAAATACGTTTTTTCCTGCACTGATGAGCACTGATGAGACTGCACTGACAGGCACTGATGAGGAGGCACTGATGGGGTGGCACTGATAGGCGGCACTGATAGGCACTGATATGTGGCACTGATAGGTAGTACTGATATGCAGCATTGGTGTGCACTGATAGGCGGCACTGCTGGGCACTGATAGGTGGCATTGATGGGCACTGATAGGTGGCACTGATGGGCACTGAAAGGCGGCACTGATGGGCACTAATGGGCACTGATAGGCGGCACTGGTGGGCACTGAAAGGCACTGATAGGTCGCACTGATTGGCACTGACGGGCGTCACTGATGGGCACTAATGGGCACTGATAGGCAGCACTGGTGGGCAATAATGGGCACTGGTGGGCGACACTGATAGATGGCAATGATGGGCACTGGTGGGCAGCACTGATAGAGAGGGCACTGGCGGGCAGCACTGATGGGGAGGACAATGGGGGGCTCCCTGAGCCCTGATTGCCATCCCTGGTGGCCATAGTGGGCATCCCTGGGGTCATAGGTGGGCATCCCTGGGGTCATGGGTGGGCATCCCTGGTGGTTCTAGTGGCACCCCCCCCCCCGAGGGTCTGCACTGGTAATCAATGATCTGATTACCAGTGCCGACCCCCCCCCCCCTGTCAGGGGAGCCGCAGATCGGCGCTCCTTTACTCGTGCCCGTCAGGCACGAACTAAGGAAAGCCGATCAACGGCTCTTCCTGTTTACTATGTGACCAGCCGTGATTGGACACGGCTGGTTACATGGTAAAGATCCTACGACAGTAGGCTCTTTACCGAGATCGGAGATGCAGGGAGTCAGGGGGGCGCGCAGAGCTGTATTATCCTGCAGCCGTCATATGATGTCCGGTCAGGATAATACAACCACAATCCCGCCGTCAATTTGCTATAGGGCGGGCAGGATGTGGTTAAACACAGTAGTTTCCCATTCCTACTACCTATGGTATCGTCACAAAGATACATTTAACATGGCCTCCACTACTTCTCCTTTGGCCTCATTTGTGGGTTATCCACACTTTTCCCCTGCTTTGAGATATAAAAGCACTTTTGCCATATAGCAATCGCATCATAAAAGTATCAACTTGAAATCCCTCACCGTAGATAATAAATTCTGCTCCTTTGCCAATTTACAATTCAATTTTAACACCCCCTTGTCAGATATCTCACGATATTCTCAAATTAAGAACTTTTTAAAAAAAAAAGCCTTTTCTAACTTTACAGACTCCATTTTCTCAATTTAAACAAATTTCCTTATTGTTGCCAAGATAAAAGGGTTTGATCTCTCACATACTGTGTATCATTACTTAAATGAATCGTCTGTTTTAGACAAGACAAATCCAACTTGGACCTTTCTTTTTCATCTGAAGAATGGGACACTATGTTAAACAATCTATTAAAATGTACACGCTGATTTACTGAGGCAGGGTGGCCCTCCTGCGCGAAACGACGTAGGTCTACATTGGTCGCACGCATACAGCTAGGGGGCGAGCGCGCACTGCCAGCGGTGCGCTCCCACCCTCACTCGTCAGCGGGGACTCCGATGCACGTGGCAGGTGGCTCCGATTACTGTCTGACACCCACAATCGCTCCCCGCTGAGAGAGAAGAACGGTCAGCTGTTCCTCACACACAGCGGGCGGTTCTTCTCCCTGGAATGATCACAGAGTGCCTTCTATATAGGATCACAGGTCTCTGTGATCATTTCACAAGCCCAACCCCCATACAGTTAGAAACACGCTCCTAGGTACTCATTTACCCCCTTTATCACCCACAGGGTTAGCCCCTTCCCTTCCTATTACAGTAACAGTGCACATTTTTAGCACTGATTACTGTAGTAATGTCGCTGGTCCTCCCAAAAGTGTCAAAAATGTCAGTTAGGGGTCCGATCTGTCCGCCACAATATCGCAGTCCTGCTAAAAATTGCAGATCGCCGCCATTACTAGAAAAAAAAAACAATAAAAATGACATAAATCTTTTCCGTAGTTAGTAGACACGATAACTTTTGCGCAAACCAATCAAAATACACTTATTGCAATATTTTTTTTACCAAAAATATGTAGCAGAAAACAAATTGGCCTAAAATGTTAAAAAATTTGGGGGCGTGGCTTGGCGCTTGACTCGAATGGCCGCTTGATCTCCTTCCTCCCGGCCAGCTGAGGAAAACGAGCACCCTGGTGAGCTTAATCTTCCCCCATCAAGCTCTATATTAGGATGGGAAAGTCCAGCACCCATTCCTCTCCATCCAGATCCAGGTCTCCTCGGGAACTGGCCACCGCAAACTACCGCAGTATACCGGACTTGTTCCGGCAGCCACAGCAAGTACGTGAGCCCCCGGCTTCATCTGGGGCCTACTTGGAAGCAACACGAGGGACACCAGCTGCACACTCTGCAGAAGAAATCCATATTAACCCTGCCAACTCCACAGGTATGAGTGCCCCTACAGCAACATTACACACATCGATTCCTGTAACTATTCATGACCTAAGGGCAATTGCTGAAGACATTAAAGCATCCCTGGCCATAGAAGTAACTGAACTGAAAAGGGACATACACTCTATTAACATCAGAGTCAGTGATGTGGAAGAAAGATCATCCGCACATGAAGAACCTATACAAACACTTAATGATACTGCAAGACTGCACAACACCCAATTTAGGGATCTTCAAAGACACCTTGAAGATTTAGATAATAGAGGTCGTCGCCACAACCTCAGGGTCAGAGGATTGCCGGAATCGGTTGACCATACACAGATAACAAATGCTACAATCTCAATCTTTAATGATGTGCTGGGAAGACCGCCTGATACGCCTATCGAATTTGAAAGACTGCACAGATCGCTAAGGCCTAGGTCAAGGGACACAGACCCACCCAGGGACATTGTCTATTGTATAGTTAACTACAGAATCAAAGAAGACATTCTGAGAAGATCCAGAGATCGTCAATCTCTACTCTACCACGGCTCTGAAATAAAAATCTTCCAAGATTTATCCCCGATAACTCTCCAAAGGAGACGTGACCTACGACCTTTACTGGAGTCCCTTCGCACTAGGAACATTTCATACCGGTGGAAGTTTCCTTTTTGCCTGTCTGCTTCGTCAAATGGTCGTACTGCCAATCTCCGTGTTCCAGAAGACATAATCTCCTTCTGCAATATTCTGAGCATCCCACAAGTAGACCTACCTGACTGGTATAGAATTCCACAAACACAAACACTCATAAGAGCAACTTCTATGGATACAATCCCAGAGAGAGATGAATTCCACATCAGAAGACGCAGATCCTCTTCACCCAGGAATGGATCACCCACTCAGCCCAGACCGCATAGAAACTGCAGCCCCACGGCATCCCCGGCACATACAAGATCGAGGAACGACAGAATCAACTAACATCCTTCTACAATGAACACTAATTTCTGCTTTTCCCCTTTATCTCTTTTTCCACTTTTCTGTTTCTTTTCCTTTTGTTATAGACTCCAGGTTCAAGTGTGACCCCTCCTCTCTGCTGTGAACTGCTCCACATTTTCGTCCAGATGAAGACCTCTCCAGACGAACAAGATACAACTGACCAGGACCCCCCTCTATATGATGCTGAATATCCTCCAAGAAGATTGTAAGAACTCTCCCATGAATCTGATCCGAGGAATCCAGCATGCTCGAGACTGTTGCCCATGGACTGGTAATGTACTATCATCCACACACACCCTATTCCTTTCCTCTACCAGAAGTCCGCCTTATAAGATCAAGACAGATTTTACTTCCTACCCCATCCCTTTCCCATGATTCACGCTGCCTTCCACCTAGCAAGTTGGATCAACTCTTTAGCTCGCATTGTCCCCTCCCTAGAAATATACTCCCGCCATGTTAACCCCTGAACACCTCTAAAAACCTTGGTCCTTCCATAGGATCTCCTAGCTTTGTATATGTTGTATATGTTGTATTTGCAAAACTTAGATATACAGCTGTATGGATTTAGACACAAACCAACACTCCATACCCCCTATCCATTTTATTAAATTGATCGCTTCTTCAACTTCCCATATTAATTAATTGCTTTATCCCTCCTCCCTACTACAAATTTTTATTCCCTTAGAAGCTTTCACATCTGCTAATCACCTCTGGAGCTACTTATCTGGCAAACGGTAAATTATCCACTTTCACCCTCGACAAGAGATGGAGAGGCTAGAGAGCCGGTCCATGGGCAGCAGATCCCAATTTATTCTTGATTATCAGTAATCTCTTCTATTCTCATGTTATATGGTCTAATATCTTTAACATGTATATCTACATGCTACTAGACCCTTTGTTTGGACTAGGTTGTATTTTGTTTTCCTCTTCTTTACGTGGAAATACAATACAATCCTACCATATCACATACCCCTGCTAACTATTTATCTCAGTGATGATTTCTACCTGATCTTTTTTTCAATTCAACAACCACCCATCACACTGTACTGGACCTCCCCATCCTCTATATCAGCCTCTTTTCCTTAAGGTTTGGAAACCTCCCCTATTACTTTACCTGTAATTCCTTAGCTGGCCGGACACAATTTTCTACATCCTTTTTCTTGTCAAAGACGCTGCTGCTTCCCCCACAAGACAGGACGTGTGATCTCTCACTCACTGTCGCCTTTTCCGACTTTTGTATATATAGGTTGGGTGACTTATAACCTTTCACCCCAACCTCCGGATATCCCTACTCCTCAATCTACACCTTGACTCCCCTTCACCTCCCTCCTCCATCCTAAAACTCACTCCAACACCCACAAACCTCCCGGCGCGCTTCCCGGTCTCCGTCCCTGGGGTTGCCCTATTTCTTTTAGACTATACCATTTCAATCTTCCTCGCCAACCCAGCAATACACCTCTCCTCCCAAAAAATTTACCCACCCCAACAGACTAAAGACACCACCCCTCTCAAAATAGTGTCCTTAAACGCCAAAGGCTTAAACATACCAGAAAAGCGTTCTTAAGTACTGGACCTGATGCACAAACTCAAAGCAGATATAGTCTTTTTACAAGAGACTCACTTCCACTCCCAAAACACCCCCAAGCTTAAAAGCAAAACCACCCCACTACTTACCTTGCCACCAACCCCGTTGGTAAAACCAAGGGAGTAGCCATCCTCATTTCGAAAAACCTTGACTGGTCTATGACTGACTCCATCATTGACACTGAGGGAAGATTCAAACTCCTAAAGGGACAAATAGCGCTCAAACCGATTACCCTGGCTAACATATATAGCCCTAACTCAGCACAAGTCCCTTTCTTCAGACGCATTTCAAACAACTTAGCACAATTCCAACATGGTATCACAATATTAGAAGGAGATTTAAACGTAGCCCTCTACCCTCTACTCGACACTTCAACAGGAACCTCATCTCTCCCATACAGAGCCCTTAAGCAGATAAGGCTGTCACTCCAAGAACTCCTACTGCATGACACATGGCGAACATTAAATCCCTCTTCCAAAGACTACACTTTCTTCTCCCCTCCACACCAAAAATACTCACGGCTTGATTACATCTTCTTATCCCAGAAAGACCTCCCCCTAATTAAGAAAACAACAATTGAACCAATGCTGATCTCCGATCACCATCCTATCTCTCTGACACTCGCCCTACACATAGACTCCCCAAAGAACAAATTCTGGAGACTTGACGCTACCCTCTTGACTCAGGAAACCGACATCCTTTATCTCCGGGAGAAAATCACTGACTTCTTCAGAGACAACAAGACGACAGACATCTCTCCTATAACGCTATAGGAAGCCCATGAATGCACTATGCGAGGTGTCCTAATGTCCCTTAAATCGGCAAAGAAAAAAGCCTACCAAGCTAAAACACGAGCTATAATCTGTAAGATTAGCGATCTTGAAAAAGCACATAAAAGAACCCAAGCTCAATCCACTTACCAAGCACTAGCATATAATAGACAATTACTCTTAGACGAACTCCACATTAAAACCAAACGTAAGTTTATCTTACAACAAAAGCTATTTTATGAGTTTGGAAATAAAAGCAGAAAATGTCTTGCCAGAGCTTTACAAAAAAAAAAGCAAAGTCTTCTATTCACTCTATTAAAAATGACCAAGGTAACAATATGGTCAAAACACCCGATATAGCTGCTCAGTTTGAAAAATATTACTTAAACCTTTACAACCTGAACCCTTCAATGTCCAGAAATGAAAAAGATAAGCTTATAGATGAATTCCTTCAAAAAAATTGTCCCAAGATCCTACCCCATACAAATATACAAGACCTAGACAACCCCCTATCTCAGGAAGAACTTACAACCGCGATTTCTCAACTTAAATCAGGAAAGAGTCCGGGCCCAGATGGTTTCACTGCCCCCTACTTTAAAACCTTTACAGATCTCATCTCTGCCCCGCTTATCAATGCTTTTAACTCACTATCCAACCCTCCCTTCCCACATCACAGACTTTTAGAAGCCCATATCTCAGTCATACCTAAAGAGGGTAAAGATCCATCCCTAGTCACAAACTATAGGCCCATGTCTCTTTTAAATGTGGACATAAAACTTTTTGCCAAAATAATCGCCAACCGAATACTCCCACTTGTCCCCCACCTTATAGACAAAGACCAAGTGGGTTTTGTCCCTGGACGAGAAGCACGTGATAATACTATTAAGGCCATAAACATCCACCATTGGATGACTTCCAACAAATTACAAGGCTTCATGCTTTCCCTGGACGCTGAGAAGGCGTTCGACAGGCTAGACTGGGTACCCTGCGATTCATGGGTATTCCTAATCGATTGCTCAGTCTTATCCTCTCCTTTTACTCTAGCCCATCTGCCTGTGTTAGAGTTAATGGATGTCTGTCGAACGCCTTCTCTATCAGTAATGGGACAAGACAAGGTTGCCTGCTCTCCCCCATATTATTTGTCCTTACCCTAGAACTCTTTCTACGTTCCCTCACTCAAAACCAAAATATTCACGGAATACCAATCCAACAGAGTAACTTCAAAATAGCAGCCTTTGCTGACGATATCTTCCTCAGCAAACCCTTACTCTCTATACCCTCTCTTCTTCAGGAATTCAAATTTTTCCAAACCATTTGAAATTTTAAAATACATTTTACAAAATCACACGCTCTCAATGTTACCCTCCCCTCTCATCTAGCAAAACAATGCAAATACAAACTTCCTTTTCCTTTGGAAACAAGATGCTATTAAATATTTAGGCATCAACCTCACTACCAACCTATTGGACCTCTTCCACACCAATTTTCTTCCGGTTTTAAAGGCCATTAAGGATGATATAAATAGGTGGAATAAACCACATTTTTCTTGGTTTGGCCGAGCAGCCATTTTAAAGATGAACGTCTTACCCCGCCTTCTTCACCTCCTCCAAGCGATACCTATCAAAATCCCGAACTCATTCTTCTTATCCTTCAAAAGTCTCTGTAGCAAATTCCTTTGGAATCATATGAAACCCAGAATTTCATGCTCCCTTCTGACTAAACCCAAACTACATGGAGGCATAGGTCTACCTGACCTGAAAGATACTATTGGGCTTGCCACTTTATTAAGAATAATAGACTGGTTCCTACACGGGAACAATAAAGACTGGGTCCCCCTAGAAAATGCATTTATCCCTCTCCCGCTTCAGGCTATACCCTGGTTAGCCGCAGATAAAATCCCTCAATCGATTAAAAAACACCCCCTCATAAGCAACACCCTAAATTCTCTCAGGAATACATCCGACTCGCTTTCAATCTCCTCCAACCCGGGTCCCATGACTCCGATCAAACCCAACCCTGATTTTGCTCCAGGTATGGAGTCTTCCTTCCTTTCCGGCACCTGGAGGGATGATATAATTAGGTCACACCGATTTTACAATAAAGGCACTCTCATTGATCTGACTATTTTGAAACTGCATACAGCCTCATCCCCCATCCCCTCTTGGTCTTACTTTCAGATTCACCATTTCCTTAATTCCCTCAATCGAAATACATCACTTTCCAGAGAACTTACGCCTTTTGAGAAACTTTGCTAAAGTACCTCCCCCAAACGCCACCTTATCTCCACTATTTACACACTCCTTGTTTCAGCTCCCAAAGATTACGCCAATAAAAACAAAAATGCTTGGGAATCAGATCTAGATCTAACCCTCTCGGACAAAGATTGGGAAAATATATGCTTTATAGCCCACAAAAGCTCGCTTAACGTAGCAGTTCAAGAAAACTGCTACAAAGTAATGACGAGATAGTACAAGACACCGTCAATTATGTATAAATACTATCCTGGCATTTCAGACAAATGCTGGAGATGCCACAAAAATCCTGGCACTCTGTTCCATATATTTTGGAGCTGCCCACAGATTCAACCTTTTTGGAAAAAAATACATAACATCATCACAACTAACCTTAACATAGATATAACCTTCTCCCCAGCACAATATCTACTACATCACACCACAACCCCTCCACACAGATACTGCAAATCTTTAACTCCTCACCTGATTAATGCAGCCAAAATATGCATCCCCACACACTGGAAATTAGAAATAATTCCCACGACCCAAGAATGGCTAAAGAAAATTGAAAAAATTGCTAAGCTAGAAGAGTTAGTGGCTATTGCCAAAGACAGAACGTTCACCCATGCCCATACCTGGCACCCCTGGATCACATTCACAAACTCTCCATCTTACCTTCAAATAACCTCCACGACTAACCACGACACTAACGCGGTGTACTAAAATCAATTACAGTGGAACCTTGGTTTACGAGTATAATTGGTTCCAGCAGCTTGCTTGTAATCCAAAACACTCGTATATCAAAGCAAGTTTTCCCATAGGAAAGCATTGAAACTCAGATGATTCGTTCCACAAGCATTTATAGTAATATAAAGATATGCTGTTATATATAAAGTAGTACATTACTGTACAGTATAAGTATGCCATCTCCTTTGTTAAACATTATGTGTCCCTGTGTTCGTGCTGTACTACATAACAGATGCCGATTATACTGTATAGTGCTTGTCTGGCTGTTCACTCACTTCACTGCAGCCCTCTGCTTCCTCCTCCCCTCCTCCTCAGATGACGTCAGAAGGAGTTATCGGCCCCTACCGCAGGGTAGAGCACAGAGCCGAGGTGAGAGAGAGACAGAGAAATGAGGAGACACATACATACAGTAAGTGCAGGGACACTCTAAAACAATATAAATCGGCATGTTTATACACTGTACAAGCGCTGGGACACATAATGGTATGTGAGAGAGTGCATTTACAGAGGGGATGGCATGCTTTTAGAGTATAAAACTGCTCGTATATCAAGACAGTGCTCGTATACCAAGACAGTTTTTTTAAAAAAATGTTGCTCGTCTTTCAAAACGCTCGTAAACAGAGGTACTCGTAAACCAAGGTTCCACTGTATATCTTAATACCGGGTATATATGACATCATGACTCAATAACTCCAACCAACCTAAGTTATCATTCTAATTAGGGACGGGGATATACACCCCATGGCAGTGATGGCAAACCTTGGCACCCCAGATGTTTTGGAACTACATTTCCCATGATTCTCATGCACTCTGCAGTGTAGTTGAGCATCATGGGAAATGCAGTTCAAAAACATCTGGGGTGCCAAGGTTCGCCATCACTGCCCTATGGTTAGAACACAGTTGGATTTCTCCCACCCCTAAAAACGGGATGACAGTGGGAGATATCTCTAAACACTCCCCGTACCCATCAGCATTTCTTCTGCTCTAAATTACTCCCCTGAACATCTATATCTACTTTCTGCTCTTTGTTAATGTATAGATACAATATAGGGCGTGTCCCCCGGGGACAGAGACCGGGGTCTGCCCTTCCCCTACCCCTCCTACCCACTCCCATCACTTCCTCCCATATCACCTCCCTTCCCTCTCTTTTTCCTACCCTACTATTAATTAAGGGATCCCTTTCTTCTCCCCCAGGGAGGGGTCTCTCCCCCACATTCCTGACTCTTCATGCAGTCTTCCATCCTCACGTATAGTTCATACCCCCCATGTTAGAAATTATAGCCTGTGTAAAATATTAATCCTGACAGACCAACCCGTACGTATCAATACATGTTACACACTATGGTCTAATGTTTAGTTGGCATTTACTAGGCTACCATGTTCTTAGTTCTTTACGTCTTACTTCCAAGTTACACAAGGGACTTTTGAGTCTCTCACTCGTTTTACACCAATGTTACTAACGTTTGAGTCATATCCCAGTGTTTGCTTATGCATTAAGCCTGTCTGTTATATTAAGTATAGAAGTCCATAGGGACTATGTCCTCCTTTACTTGAACAATTATATGACTGTTGTTATTTACATGTTGTTTACCATGCAGTACTAATCATTCTCTGTCAGACATCTTCTGCCTCAGACTGTTTGTACCATTTGCTTCTTATTTTTTCTTATGTGAAACTCTAATAAAAATCATTTTTGAAAAAAAAAAAAAAGTGGAGCTAATTAACACCAGCTCTCTTTTGGCGTAAAAAGAGAAAAGCTGACAGATTTTGCAAAAGTGTCTCACATGCATTTCTAAAAGTGCTGCAGCATGAGTCAAATTCAAGTACAAGCTCTAGATGGGTATATGAATTTGGCGCATTTGTCTTCACTTTTAGAATGTGTTTTAGAACATGTATAAATACATAAGGGTTCCATATAGTGAACTTGGTGTTTAGTTATTCACTATAAGGTAATTACAGAGGACAAAGGGGCACTCTTTACGTCTAGAGGAAAAGAGATTTTGTCTCCAAATAGGGAAAGATCCCATTACCGTAAAAGCTGTAAAAATTTGGAATAGACTCCCTCCAGAGGCGGTTCTGGCTAGTTTACTAGATTGCTTTAAAAAAGGCCTGGATTCTTTCCTAGGTGTAAATAATATAACTGGGTACTAATATTTATAGGTAAAGTTGATCCAGGGAATATCGGTATGCCTCTTGGGGGATCAGGAAGGAAATTTTTCCCCTACTGTAGCAAATTGTATCATGCTTTGCTGGGATTTTATCGCCTTCCTCTGGATCAACTGTAGGTATAAGATTGTGTATATGGGATTGTATGGTTGGGTTTTCTTTACTGTTTTTTGTTTTTTTATGGTTTGAGCCGGATGGACTTATGTCTTTTTTCAACCTGACTAACTATGTAACTATGAGAGACACAAAACCTGCTTGAGTTACTCTTTATGAATTCCAGGAATTGTTTTTGTCTATTGTTGTGACCAATCAGGATTAAATCACATTTTATAGCAAATGACTGCAGAAAAACAGTTAATGCCAATGGGTTCACATACTTATTCTTGTCACTACAGGTGTTGTTTTTTTTTTTTTCATAAACTTTTTTTCTGTTTTTAATTAGTTTTTTTTTTTACATATAAATTAATTTCAAAATACTCAATATGTATACATTTAAAAACAATGGTGCAACATTCATGGTAAACTACCCAGACTTTAAATAATTTCAATAATAGCTTTATTCCTTGTTGTAACACACTGGCTCCTGAGGTTTGACTTTTCAGTGTTTTTTTCCCTTTTCCTTTAATAAACATATGTTTTGTGCTTCATTGTCCTTAGTAACTCTTAATGGCATCTGTCACATTGGACTCATGCCTACAACCTACATTCTGGGAAGACATTCTCTTCTTGCGTCTGAACTCATTGGTTCTGGCTGTTTTTGCTCCCGTAATATAACATCCCATATTGTTTCTCCATCTGTTCTCCTGCCTCCTTCTTCCAGAACTCTTCATACCTTTATCATACTGAAAATAAACACAAGGATTAGAAGCTTTGAAATTTTAGTGGTATGGCAGTGGGAGATATTAGGGGACATCTCACTGGTTTCAGTTCACTACTATTTTTTATCAAAGTAATAAAAGGGTTTTAAAGCAGAACTCCGGGCAGGTGTAAAGGGCACAAATAATTCAGCTCTGTATTCGTTAATACACTATCAAACTTGTTTTTTTTTTTTTTTTTAATACAAGAAGGGAGCATACCTGCATTTGACATTATATCAGCCATTTGCAGTCCCTGTACAGTTCCTGTACAGCAGAGCAAAGACTGTGTGAAGAAGAAGCAGCACACAGAGCCAATCATTTTTTGCACTGGCAAGAAGCATGCTGATAGGAAGAGAGCAGAGTGTAGCAAAAGTTTCCTTTTTATGTTATCACTTAACAGGAAAGCCTACTGACCAGAATGGTACCAGTGGATTGACGAAAAGCAAATGTAGTGCAAATACTCAAACAATGGCAAAGATTAATACCTGGGAACTTCAGACCAATAGTATGTTTACTATTGGAAGGAATGATTAGAGACCAAAGCCAAGAAATTGTAATGAAAATAAGATCAATATGGATTTTTGAAGAACTGTTCTTGCCAGACCAACCTTTTAACATTCTGTGGGGAGGTGAGCTTGTATAGAGGAAGGTCTGTGGATGTAGTTTATCTAGAGTTCGCTATGGCATTTGATACAGTACCCTACAAACCTATTTTGGCATTGATGACGTATCTGGATAGAAAACTGGTTCAGGAGCAGGTCTAGGGGGGTTGTGAGCGGAGTACCCCAGGACTGTGTTCTGGGGCTAATTCTGTTTAATTTAGATGAAATATACAGTAGTTAGGAATAAATAGTTCAATCTCAGTGTTCGCTGCCAATGCAAAACTAAGCATGGAAATAACTTTACAACAGGATATAGCAAAAAATAAAATCAAAGTTTTCTGAACCTGCTTATAAAGTGTAAGCAGTACAAAGTACCTGCTTATAAAGTAAGTAAGAGTTTGGCTTCAATCTGTTAGTGTATGTATATATGCTATTACATATAATACTCCCCTCCCCCCAGACTGAAAATGCTGCTGTCCAAAGGTGTCCCCTGTGCTCATTCATCCAGAGTGTGTGTTACTAGCCAGATCATGAGGTGAAAACAGAGGGGGAAAAGCCTTATATATTGTATATATACATTCATATAAATATTACATTTTTGGTTTTGAGATTATTACTGCTGTAGGCTGGGTTCACACTTATGTGAATTGGATGCGGGTAACCCCACATCCAATTCGCATAACAGGAGAGAGTAATCGGCCCTCAATGGAGCCAGTCTACACACATCTGGGGCGGCCGCAGGCTGCATTTGGAAATGGTCCTGTGCGTCTTTGGCTCTGAATCAGGTGCAAATTCAGGCAGAAATTTGGACCTGATTCTCACCTGAATTGATGAACAGGGATGCATCAGGCCCCCTCCTGTGAGCCACGGCTGCAGCATGTGTGAACCCAGTATAAGGCCCCTTTCACACTGTAGAGTCCTTGACCTTGAGAACGTCATCTCTGATGAAACGTATGTCGGTCGCGGCGTGCTGGCGTCACCAATACGAGACAGAGGACGGGCGGAAGAGCCGACCGGCCGGCGGCTCATTCAAGCAAGCGCTCTCTTATTCCTGTTACATTGTAAGTTGCTCCCCTTTTTTGTCGAATAAAATTTTTATGGTTTTACACTACGGGGCACCTTATTCTTTTCTATGTGACCCTGTGACTTGACGCCTGCTGGGGATATCATTTGGAGGCACTATCTCCCCTCATTGGGACCTGCTGAATTCCATGTTCCTGAGTTAATTGGCATCTGGTATTGGCATTTAACTGTGTACATCTGGTAAGCAGTTTGTGTATGTCGGTGGTGGTCACTCTCCTGACTGAAGTCTGGTACACTTTTGGATCTTTATACCTTCCTTTGGCTATATTTTCCTGAAGTGAATTGGTATCTGCTATTGGCACTTAATTGTGTACATCTGGTAAGCAGTTTGTGCATGTGGGTGATAGTCACGCTTTTGACTGAAGTCTGGCACACACTTGGATCTGTATAAACTTCCTTTGGCTATACTCATTTGCATGTCTGGTAAGCAGCCTGTATTGTCGGTGGAGGCTTCTATCTTTCACTTAATTTTTTTCTGATAAGTGGATTGCACTTAAGGTGTAAGTTTCATAACTGGGTGTAATATTTGAGATATATGCACAGCACCCTTAACAACAATACAGTATTACGCTATGGGATTTTATATCATTTTTTACATGCACGTGGTTCATGTCTGCTGAGTCTACCCTGTCGTCTGAGGCTGGAATTTATCAAGGTGTCTATCCTAATCTCTGGTCATACTGAGGATCCTGGAAGTATACATCTTTGAATCAGGCACTTGATATATCTATATCTCAATCTGGTAAGCAGTCTGCGTAACTAGTGGCTGTTTCTTGCATTGAAGAGTGATATAACATTTTGGATGTATCAATTTCACACGGACTACTGGATTGATTTATAGCAGTTTTTGTGGTCAAGTAAATTCATCACCAGTAATTTTTTGGAATAGGACTTTACATGGACTATTGAACTTAATATTGTACTTAATTGCACAATTTTTTTCACTTTTGAAGCGCAGCTTGTTTTATATATTTCTCTGTTGGGTGTATTTCACACTTTAAGTTGCTGCTTTTTATTTACAATTATCTAGTGTGGTTACTTCTTTCATACTGTAGAGTCCGTCGGCGGACTCCGTTTATCTCAGCGAGGGATCGATCCGCCGATCCCCCGCTGAGAAGGTGGATGGCTGCTCTGTCTCCGCGCTGTGTGCTGTTCTCTATGGGGGAATCGGATGGGAATGGACCGTCTGTCCATTCTCATCTGATCCGATCCATTGGACGGATGAAAAATAGGGTTTCCATCCGTCCAGATTTGACGGATTGGATGTCAGCGGACATGTCTCCGCTGACATCCGATGCCCCATAGAGATACATGAGGCATCCGTTCAGATCCGCCTGAAAAACGGACAGGCGGATCTGAACCGCCTGTGTGAAAGGGGCTTTAATGTCCAGTTGTGCCAAATTGAAAAAAACACAGCTGCCCTAAGGGCTCTTTCACACAGGCGGACTATTCAGATCTGCCTGTCCGTTTTTTTGGCAGATCTGAACGGTCCCCCCATGCATCCCTATGAGGCATCAGATATCAGCGGAGACATGTCCGCTGACATCAGATCCGTCAAATCTGGATGGATGGAAACCCTATTTTCCATCCATCCAGCGGATGGGATTGGATGGGATCGGATGAGAAGGGACTGACGGTCCGTTCCCATCCGATTTCCCCCATAGAGAACTGACAGCTGTGCCTCCGCACACAGCGCAGAGACACAGCTGTCATCCTCCTGCTCAGCGGGGGATCGGCGGATCGATCCCCTGCTGAGAAAAACGGACTCCATCCGAAGGACAAAGTGTGTGAAAGGGGCCTTACAGAGGATCCAAACTGCAGGAATTTGTGCAAATATGCTTGGATGATTGAGACACCAAAGTACAACATTATTATTACATTTCATACAAATTTATTTTTTATTTATTAAACTGCTTCAGCTCCAGAAAGTTTACCCCCCCCCCCCTTATGACCAGGCCCTTTTTTGCAATACGGCACTGTGTCATTTTAACTGACAATTGTGTGGTCGTGCAATGCTGTACATAAATAAAATTGATGTCCTTTTTTCCTCCACAAATAGGGCTTTCTTTTGGTGATATTTGATCTCCTCTGTGGTTTTCATTTTTTGAACTATAAACCAAAAAATAGCATCAATTTTGAAAAAAAACAATATTTTTTTTCTGCTGTAAAACACATCTAATAAATAAATGTAAAAAATCAAATTTCTTCACCAATTTAGGCCAATATGTATTCTACTACATGTTTTTGGTAACAAAAAATCCCAATAAGTGTATATTGATTGGTTTGCGCAAACGTTATAGCATCTACAAACTTTGGAATATTTTTATGGAATTCTTTTTTACTAGTAATGGCGGCGATTGGCAACTTATGACACTTTGGATACTTTTTTGGGGACCTTTGACACCAATGCAGTGATCATTGCTGAAAAAAATGCACTGTCACTGTACTAATGACACTGGCAGGAAAGGGGTTAACATCAGGGGCGATCAAAGGGTTTTATTGTGTTCCTAGGCAGTGCTTTGGAACGGAGTGGGGGATGCTTTATCCGTGGGAAGACAGAGACCTGTTTTCCTGTTTAGCAGAAATACAGGATTTCTGTCTTCTCTACTAACAGAATGGCAATCGGCCTGGTTTACATGGGCAGACCGCCATTCTGCCTTTGTCGGGAACGATCAGCAGGTGTCCAATCACAGCAGGAGCATGTCGCTGTGTCCAATCACAGCAGGTCAAAAGTGCAAAATCCCATACCTGTACGTGATTTTGCGCAGAGGAGCCACTGTCCCTGCAGTACATGTATGTGGGGTAGTCGGCAAGAGGTTAATTGGGATATGTTATAGAACCAGATAAGATACAAGTATTTTGTTATGTCCTTCACCAGTCATTAGGGAGCCAGAAAAGGAGTAATAGACGCATCATTAATACACATATTTAAAAAGTAACTCCACCTTTGTTGAAAAAAAAATTCCCCTCTGGTGATCTATGTACCTTACAAGGATTTTAACTTTGGCCCCTTTCACATGGGCTGTCTGATCTGGTTCGCCTGTCAGTTTTTCAGGTGGCCCTGATCGAACTCTCCAGTATCCCCTATGGAGTGGCAGATGTCAGCGGTGACATGTCTGCTGACATACGCCGGTATCCGATCCAATCCTGTCTGCAAAATCCAGATGGATGGTGGTCCTATTTTCCATCTGTCTGGCGGATCGGATGAAAATGGACAGGTGGTTCATTTTCACTCAATTTCCCCATAGGGGAGAGTGTGACTGTGTCCTTCTCCGTTCTGCACAGTTAGTGGAAACAAACCTGTCATCCGCCTGCTCAGAGGGTATCAGCGGAGTGATCCCCTGCTGTACAGGTGGATACCGCAAAATGGAGGCGCCCATGTGAAAGGGGCCATAGTTACAGATTCCTACCTTTTTGTTATTCTGAAGAAATCCCTGTGTGTTTGTCTGTGTCCATGTGAGAAAGTGAATTTAATAGGAGTGGTTTCATAATTATCAATCAGCTGCTGCACCTGCAGGGACCTAATGAGGAGAGCTGCTGGGCCTGCATCCCTTTAGACGTGATTTCCTATTGGGAGTATCTCACCAAAAATTTTTTGTTGCAGGGGATGCCTGAAATCTGACTTGCATCTTAGGGCAGATTTCTGAGAAAATCAGTGAGTCAATCACACAAGCAGGAAATTATGTTTCTGGGATCATTCTGTACATATTCATTTGACTTACTAAGTAATTCACTGTAGCGATATTCCAGGGAACACCTCATGTCACATGTGGGGTGGATTTGTCCATGCTATGTAACTTCTTTCTCAGCTTTGCATCACTCAATTCAGATTCAGACTTCAAGGTAAGATTGATCCTGTTATGTGGCTTTGCGAAGCATCACCTGTATACATTAGTCTTTCTTTATGTGAGAATTATAAAAGTAGCCTTTGGGTGCTGTGGTTTGCACATAGAGCTGGTCGGATGTGTCTGAACAGATCTGATATTAGTGCTTTACTATATCTACTACTACCAATATACCTATAAATCTAGAGAGCAACTGGCCTCCAAACTACCATCCTTAGAATTCATCAAACATTATTTGGCGTTTGGGCGTGAGGATTCACAGGACCTGAGTGACCAGGCCTTATTACCGAGGGGTAGCTAACTGACTTCTTTCCACCCTGCCTCACTCAGAAGAAGCACACCATGCTCCTCCTTTGGCTTGGATTAAATGAGAGGCTTTCATTCAACCCGTAGCTGGGACAAGAAGGCGCTAATAAGAGGTCTTCCTACCAAAAGTAAAATGTCCAGTATATTCTAGGGCTTGGAACGCTCTATTAAAAAATTGATTTCCGCCATGCGCTATGATCTGTCTCATCTCCTACTGCACATAGAGGACTCTGAGAAATGCCTAGACAGGAGGAAGTCATCATTAAGGTACAGGAGCACACTCTTCAGCTAACCTCAGCTCACACCACTTTGTAGAAGCTGGAGGCTCAAGAGAACAGAAAAAGGCATAGGAGGCCTCCTGGAAGCCATTAAAAATGAAGACCTTCCTAATATGTGATATAAGAAGCATTCTAAATTCTCTTCCCCCGAACCCCGCCATGGAACCAATGAGATGTGAAAATGATCGACAGGGTGCTGTGTCCATGTAACATATCCTCAGATCTGCTGCTTGCACTACTTTGAGGACAAGGAAGCTATCAGCTAAAAGCTTAGGGGTCTTCCTCCAATTGACTTCCATGGTGCCTCATTAACTATTTACCCTGACTCCGCCCAAGAAACTTTGGAACGCCAATGTACTTTAATAACTTTCTTGGACAAGCTACATGCTGCTGGGGCTTTCCCTTCTAACTATCTCATAGAAATTGTCGTTCAGCTAGTCTGTGCATCCCAGAGGACTTATCCCCCCCCCCCCAAAAAAAAAAAACATATCTCCACACCTGAATTACTGTATGAGTTGAACGCTCAGAGTTTTTTACTTTTGAAATTGAATTTGTATTAAAATCTGTATTAAAACATACTTAGAAGGTCTTTAGCATCCATCTGAGCTGCAGATGTCCCCTGTCCCCTTTTTGTAATAAAATATGTCTGTCAAATGTTAGCTGCATAAGAATCAGATACATTGTTTTAATTTTTCTTCATAAATAATTACTTGAACTTCCACAGAAGACCTATGAAAGTGGATGTTTATACAGTTGTGAGGCTCACAGCAAACATTTGTGTGAATTAGCACTCAGGTTTGACTTTACTAGTATTTTATTGATTTTTTTTCTTTCTCTAACCCTCTACATGCTTTTCCTTTTTCTCTCTGACGTGCTCTCGCTTTTCCTTTGCCCACCCCCAGTGTCGCTGCTCATTCGAATTGCATCGACCTGTGTCTCTGATCGTAGGGCAACTGTCAACTTAACCACATACAATGCAAGGGGTTTAAATAATGCAGGAAAGAGGCATTAACTATACTGAGAATTACATTGTCTCTCTTGTTCCATATTTTTTCTCCAAGAGATACATCTTTCACACTTTACAAACACTAGGCTTAATTCTCAGTATTATTCAACATGGTATTACAGCCTTTCCAATATCAGAAAATCCAAAGAAGTCTCCATAGATTTTATTAGAAACACCTCCTTTACTCTGTCTGAGATGTTACGTATGTAACCAAGACCAAGCCACATTTTTATCTCACACTCTTAACAAGTTAGCTAACTTTGCTCCAGGTTTTTTAATTCTGAATATAGCTTTGGAACCTGATACCGGTACTTCCCAAGGTTCTACTCCCATTCCTCATAAGCATCTTGGGTATATTAAAAAAGTACTATATTCTGTCCAGTTAATAGATATTTAGAGCCTTCTCCACCCTAAGATGTGTAATTACTCAAATACTCAAATGCAAAACTCCTATTCTAGAATTAACACTATTTGTATTATTCACCATTATTTTCTCTTTTTATGCATACCCTCTATAGGGATCACTTTCATATCAGATCATGCCCCTGTCACTGCTCAAACTTTTTATTCCTATGTAGCACCCTCCTAGGTAGGTGCTAGAGAGAGAGTTTAGTATGTGGGTCTTTCTGCTTACCAGAGAGATTGCCAGGTAAATTTATATTGCTCTCTGCCTACCATATTGGACAGTGGGAGGAAACCTGACAAGTGAGTGCACAGGCATTTGTTACAGCCCTGGGGATTGGCATAGGAAGGTGCCTCGGTGCATGCTGGGTGACTGTATAAATATCAATGGCACATGTGCTCAGGGTGTTTTAGCTGGAGAGCGGGGTCCCGGAGGGAGGGGCGGCTGTCCCTCCTCTGTAGAAGCTGCCATGCGGCCTCAGGTGGTCAACCTGAGGGCCTGAGAGTCAGACAGAAGCTGAACCCAGAGTTCCTGCAGAGTTGACTGGAATGGAGACACTGGAAAAGATCTGATTCTGCCAACAGTGAGTACAGACCTGTGTCATGGGGCCTATCCTGAGAGGGCCACCCCTTCTGCTAGAAGAGTCAGTAAACGGGTGTTAGTCAAGGGGATGCTAGAAAGTGTCCTGAAGTTAATGTAGTTGCATCAAGTCTGCTGCTAGAGAGAGCAAGACGACTTACATTTTCCATACAAGTGGCAGTATGGTTAAAGCAGTGTGTCTGATTCCAAAATAACCTGGTGAGGCCAAGTGAGAGTTGTCCTTATCTACTGTAAATAGTTTAAGTTGGGAGTATCCCACTGTTCCTATCCTCCGACCAAGTTCCACATTAAATATAAAACTAAATCCCTTAGACTGTTTATTGAGTATAGAGCAAACGAGGGTAAGAATGGATGTGTAAAAATTCCCATAGTGACTGTGTCTACAGGTAATCAGAGAAGACTCAAGAAGTCATCATACAGCAAGCCCTACGGGGACAGTGCTACACCTACATTTCTGGTTTGCTTCACTAACTGGAAATTGAATGAGCCCCTCCTCTCTGAACCAACAGATCAAGATCAACTTTCCTCTACTATATTGCAGTACTTTTCCAATAATGTGACTTCAAGGCAAACTCCTTGAATTGGGTGCCAGGAAAAATTAGCATAATCACCACTTGGCAGATGTGCCGGTTTAGAGATCTTGAACAACTTCATACATTTTCCCAATCTCAATCCCACTTGCAACAATTAACACAGGCTATAGAGGAACTAAAACTTTACTCAACACTACTAAGTGGTAATTCCACCTTATCTCACATAAAATATACAAATGGGATGATAAACCAGGAAGAATGCTAGCTTGGCCCCTACAGTCCAAATAATATGCATCTTTCATATTTAAAATGAAATCTCCCACTGAGAACATGCTGCATACTACATCTGACATAGCCTAGGATTTCAAAGACTTTTACCATAAACTGTACAGTGTTTAAGGTGAACTACACTCCCATAAAAAAGAGGATAGGCGTACACTTATTTTAGAGTATTTGGCAAAAGCTTGCTTGTCCTCTTTACCCTCTAAGGCCCTAAAAATGTGGTGGATGATGTGGATTTCACTGAGCAAGAATTCTTGCAGTCTATGCCCTCCAGCTGTGCTCCTGGCCCAGATAGCTTAACTGACACATACGATAGGACATTCTGCAACAGTCCTATTCTACATCTTCCTTAATATGCTAAATTCCATTGCTAAAGGTAAGGGATTCCTCATATTGTGGTTCTACCCGAACCTGGTAAGGATCCTATAGCAATAGTGAAAAAGAGAGTGGGATCCACACTAGCCCAATAAAACTAAAGACCATGTTTGGAACAAAAAAAAAAAAAAAAAAAAAACTAAAGACCAGTCATTTAAGGAGTACAGACTCACTAACATTAATCAATGGTGCCCCCAGAATAAAACCACTTAATGCATTAACACACATGGAAAAAGGACCCACACATACCCAAGATACTATGTCATATTGCAGCTTTATACAAGTCTCCCATAGCTCATATCCGTGTAAATGGCACATTGAGTGAGACCTTTATTCTGAACAATGGCACCAAGCAAGGGTATCCTTTGTCACCCCTGCTATTAGCTATTTCTCTTGAAACATTTCTCTCTACTAAATGGCACAACCACAACATACAAAATATCACAATAGGCGGCAAAGCTATAAATATACCACATACACGGAGGACGTCCTATTACATTCAACATCCCTGAACTTACCTTTCTCACCTGATGTCTACCTTTTTCTGGGTATTATCTAACTTTAAAATCAATCGTGGGACTTCTGGTTCCGGCGCCTGATGAGCTAGACATGGTAGCGGCGGCTCCGGTACATATCGGCAAATTAAGCCTGCTTTATAGCCTCCCCGGACGGCGGAACGGTGCGGATCAGCTTCCCCTTGCTCCCCGGTCTCCCGCAGCATGGATAGATTTGTAATCCACGGGACCCCCCCGCCCGGAGATCCCAGCATGCAGGCTGATACAGACACAAGCAATGCAGCCAATATGGCCGCCACTATACCAGGCCACGCTGCGGGACTACAAGCTTTAGCATTACCAGGAAACTTTAAACCTTCCACACCGCAGGAAGAAGAGCAGTATGCCCACAACGCTCATGCTGTGGCTGCCTTACTCTCCCCCACCATCACCTTAGCTGTGGACAATGTAGTCGCAGCAGGCATTTCTCAGCTCCGCAAGGAGCTAGGGGAGCCATCCAAAAGGATCTCAGAGCTGGAACATCGCCCTCTGATGTGGAAGATGAAATCCAAGCCAATATGGCTAATGACCAGAGATATTCCTAGACCCAACAATATGTCCTGGAAAAACTGGATGATTTGGAAAACCGTTCCCTCCGGAACAACCTCCGCTTTATTGGGGTCCCTGAATCGTACCATAATGCAGCCCTGGTTGAAGTCTGCTCCACCAGGATCCCCCAAGCCCCGGGAATTACCACACCATGTACAGTGGAAAGAGCACACCACCTGGGCCCTCCTTCTAATGAACGGTGCTCACCGAGACCGGTCATAGCCCGCTTTCCGAACTACGCTGATAGGGTTGCTATTGTAAAATCCTTCCACAAAGCTAAGTCGTTACAACTGGATGGCCACAAGATTCTTCTGTTCGCGGACTATTCGCAAGAAGTCGCAAGGCGATGGAAAGCTTTCCAACCTACTTGTGCCGCACTATTTCAAAAGGGATCAAGTTTACACTGGCTTATCCTGCAATTCTGCGATTCACTACTGCGGCGGGCGAGACAAAGTCTTTCTCGTACCCAGAAGAAGCGGCAAATTACTTGCAAGCATATATGCAGATACCAATGGAGACCCAGGCGTCCTCATCACCTGCAAGATCCCCGGGAATCAGAAGTCTCAATAGCCCGAGGAAAGAATCCCCCAAAAGAGCCCGTTACTCCTGCAAATCTGGAAAGTAACCTACAGGACATATTTTCACTTCTAGCTCATCCCCTTAAAATCATCTTGGTGTTGACAACACCCCTTCCATCTCTGACCTCACGTCAGTTCCAGCTCTTCAGGTTTGCGGTATATCCGCACCGTTACCTCCCCCCATGACTAAGTTGGTCGCGATGTTATCTTTGAGTCTTAGCTAGATATTGTTGTTTTTTTTTTTTACACTGAATCTTTGTTCTGGCACTCTCAGTGCCTCCTTTCACATTTATTCCGGGTGATTTCCATCTACCTAGACAGAAGAAACACATATAGGTGTGTTTCCCTTTAAGGCTGAAGCTGTCATCACCCAGCGCCGGACTAGATGGCTATTTAGGGCGTCGGTTCCCACTCACATGTGTTCGTTCAAACACCAGTACCTGGATACTAATCTTGCTTGAAGCTTCCATGCTTGCAAGCTCTCCTCGCTGACGAACCTCGCTGCGCTGATCCCTGCATCCTGCTACTGGATCATCCGCATCTCCTGAGCGATCCTTCGGCTATCGCTATTAGTGCTAAGTACCCCACAGGGGAAATCTCTATAGACTTGTACTAGGCTTACACTATTTAGCTCTGCATAGCAAGGACTGTCTTTTACATCTGCATAACTAGATTGCTAGCTCTTGAGGCTACTGCTACTATTTCCTGCACTGGGTTGATCTCTCCTGTATGCACCTGCTACTCTGTCATCTGTTATCATACATGATCGCTAACCCTTCCTGCATCCATCTGCACTGTCTCACCTCAAGTGTCTGTCACCTACCACTTCCACTCAAACCTATCCCTAAGACCTTTATCATTGTCTTACCACATGTATACAAAGTCACACTAGGAACCAGCTTAATTACTGTGTGTATTTACTGGCTGAAATAAGACCTTCCATACATGATGAGTCATTGAGGTTGGGATTGGTATCTCAGCATATCTCCTACATGACTACTGACGTGGAACTACTTCTGCAGCTGAAAATCCACACCTTATAAGAAACGCAAGGAGCGTTACAATCTTCCTCTTCTTCCTTCTAATATGTGAACATTGCCGGTATAGGCCTTACGATATGCTTTGTCTTCTTTTTTTTTTGCAGACCTACATGGCCTTGCCGGAGCGATGTTGACCGGTTCTTCCTTTCACGTGATCTGGCGGTTCCCTTATTCTTGACAGGTTTTTCTTCACAGAGGAACCGTTTACTCCCATCCCGAGCGGGGAAATGCTATGTTACATCTTGGTGATACAATCCGCCGTCCCAGGAGTGCCAACAGCAACTCTTCCGGTAACGCCGTCTAGGTAGGATGGTGCTCATCGGGAAAAAAGAGAATTCCAGAATGATGCTGGTATGTGTTTTCTATGTTTATTTTGTTTTTCTTTTTGCTGTAGTGTTTGGCCCCCCCACCCCTCTTCCTAGGAATACCGTCCCGAAATTCAAGATTGCCATATCTCTCCCCATGATGCTCCAGAGCCTTAGGCCCTTACATCACAGGATGTCTTCGCCCCAACCTTACTCACTACCTATAGAAATTATGCTATTCCACATCTCCCCCTCTGACCCTCCATAGCATGAAAGTAGTCTCTTGGAACGTTAAGGGTCTGAGATCCCCTAATAAGAGAATGGCCATTCTCCGTCATTTAAAAAGAATGAAGGCTGACATTGCACTGCTGCAGGAAACACAACTGGCAGCCTCTGATTTCCATCGTATGAAAAAGCTGTGGGTGGGACAGGTTTATGGATCATCTGCGGTCAAACAGAAAGCTGGTGTCCTTGTGCTCATCAACAAAAACTTAACATGTGACTGAAGATGTAGATGCCCTTGATAGATTGTCTATAGTAACGTTAAAGTTTCACTCCTTTACTCTAGCCGTAGCAAACATTTATGCCCCTAGCTCTCCAATCCTATCATATTTTAATGAACTCACTGCAAAAATAGCGCCCTATATCCATCTCCCACTTATCTTAGGGAGAGATTTCAGTTCTGTCATGCACCCCGCCGAGGACAGGTCAAGGGAATCTCATTCCCTAACCCCTCCCCAACCTCAGCCCACCCATCTAGCATCATTTGCAACTACCCTCCACCTCACGGATGCCTGGAGGGTGGTGAATCCATTGGAAAAGGAATACACTTTTTTCTCCCACCCCCACAACAATCTCTTTAGAATCTACTATTTTTCCACTAATCCCCACATTCTCAATTTTATTTCTAATCCCTTAATTGCCCAAATAGCTATATCAGACCATGCCCCTATTTCTGTTGATCTATCTCATCCTGATACCCTTCCCTTAACTCATATATGGTGATTCCCATCCTATTTGTCCAACAACGAGGACCTCCTCCATCAGCTGGAGGAAACGTGGACCTCTTTTATAGAGGATAATGCAGCCCACTCCGGAGACCCGGTTCTTCTCTGGGAAACAGGGAAGGCGGTTCTTCGGGGGCGTATAATAGCATTCGCTTCAGCTCACAAAAAAAATGTTATGTCCCACTTCTAGGAGGCTAGCAAAGCTCTGCGTCTTGCCCAAGCTAATCTATCCCACGATAACTCCCAGCCAAATTGCTCAGCCTGGAACGAGGAAAAATCTAAATTTGACATGTGGGCGGAGGCCAGGGAGCGATTTCACCAAGATTATTAATTCGGTAATAAGATATTTTTTGCCTCCCTTCATAGCCCTGATCAGATTGATCTTGAAGCAGCAAATTCATTTCTGGAAAAAATTTAACTCCCCATGATCGATCCCTCTGCACTGTCCACACTAAATGCTCCCATTACCATTGAAGAAGTCCAAACTACCATCTCCTCCCTCACCTCTGGAAAAGCCCCAGGACCAGATGGTTACTCTTCAGATTTATACAAATTGACCTCTGAGGTACTGGCCCCCTTGTTGACCAAAGTCTAAACTCATATCCTAGATGGCGGCAACCGTCGGCAAATATCGCTTCTAAACCTAGACTCCAAAATTCTATCAAAATTTATAGCAACTAGATTGGCGAATATCATGCATACCATTATTCATCCTTCATAATCAGGATTTACCAAAGGTCGCTCTGCAACCTCGAACATACGGAAGGTACTAGCAGTTCTACATAGAGCCCACATAGACCCCCTTAAGGATATGGCCATAGTCACCTTAGATGCAGAAAAGGCATTTGACAATGTCAGTTTCACTTGGCTTCCCCTGGTGTTACAAAAATTCGGCTTCCAAGGTCCTTTTCTGCATCTAATTTCTTCCATGTGTTCTGCTCCCTGGGCCAAAATAGTAGCATGTGGCTACATATCAGATCCTTTTCCCCTACACAAAGGGACTAGACAAGGATGCCCCCTCTCTCCGTTGCTCTTTAATTTGGCCATTGAACCCTTGTCCCGTTCTCTCTTAGATCTTCCTTCTTTACATGGTATACCTGTGGGGATGCAGGAGGTTCGTACTGCTTTATTTGCGGACGATATCCTAATCTTCACATCCAATCCCTCCTTAGACATTCCTCTAATCCGTGACATTTTTAGTGACTCGCATTTGCTCTGGTCTCCGAATTAACTTCGCCAAGAGTGAGATTCTCCCCCTCTCCCATTCCAAATCCCCACATTGGTCAGATAACTCAGTTTTTGCTATTGCAAAATCGCATATAAAGTATTTGGGCAAAAAAATTGGCAAATCATCCTCCTCTATATACTCTCTAAACTTCCCCCCAGTTATTGACTTAATCATCAGGCAAATGGAGGCTTGGTCGGAATTACCCCTCTCTCTTCTGGGCAGATGCCATCTTTTCAAAATGGTTAGTTATCCGAAACTCCTATACCAAATGCAAACCATACCGCTTTTACTCAAGCACAAAGATACTCAAAAACTTTATAAGGCATTGTCTGCATTCTTGTGGCGCAACAAATGTCCTTGTATTTCTCTAAAAAAAACTCCAAATGCCCAGACGAGAGGGGGGGGCGACATTCCAGATGTCAGACTGTACAATCTATCGTGTCTACTGAGGGTGGGGCTGGACTGGATCGCAGGGTGGTCTAGATTTGCAAACCTTGAATTGGAAACCCACATGGTGTCGCCTCTTAGTTTAGCTGCCCTTCTACATTGTCCTCTACCATCTATACCGGCATCTATTATAAACAATCTTCTTTTACGAGATACTGTCATAGCGTGGAGAGAAGTGTCAAAGTTATTAAATCTGTCACCCCTCTTTTCCAAATACCTCCCCATCATGGGTCACCCCTTGTTTCCTCAAGCCAGGCAATATTTGCCCTTCTCTACCTGGACCGCTAACGGTTTTTCCCTTTTTCATCATTTATTTGACCCTAAGTCGGGCCGACCTCGCCCGCACTCAGAACTTTGTGAATCTTATAATATACCTCCTCACCATTATCTGCATCTCCAACAAGCTACGACATTCGCAATGGATCTGTGCCCGGATACAAGCAAGCGCTCACGTGACTCTGTGCTGGACTCCCTGGTTCGAATTATGAAACTCACACTTTCAGATGTCTACAAACCCCTTCTAGTTCCACGTATCAAAAAGAAAGACTCTGACCTTCCAACCATATGGAAGAAAGTTTTTAATCAGCCTCACTTGCTCACTAACATTATCAGCGGATATAACACGACATGCAAGTTCATTGAAAATGAATTCTGGAGAGAACAACTAAAGATTATACACAGGGCCTACTCTCCTTTCGCTTCCTCTGCAGCCTCGCCCACAGCCCAGACATGTTCTTGGTGCCTAATACATAAACCAACTCTATCTCATGGATTTTGGGACTGCCCACATATCTCCAAATTCTGGCTAGATGTACAGCAGCTAGTATCAACTGTCTCGGGAATAACCCCGACAAACAATCCACTCCTACTTCTTTTTGGAAACCTTCACGGCCCTACCCTGGGCCTGGAGCCAACACATGCTCTATTCTTATACCACAACAAACCCTGGATATCAACGTGTCTCATGATAGCCAGAGGGTCCATTCTCAGTAAGTGGACCACCCATCACCCCCCCAAGATTAAGGAGGTTCATGACGCCTTTAATAAACTGATGGTCAAAGAACTACTAGATGTAAAGCTACTAACTGGCTCCCCCATACGCTTCCAATCCAAATGGAATTTGTACCTTACAAATTTCCCCCAGCCTACATCTGGAACTTCTTAAAATGTGAAATACTACGAGCATCCTGTCAATACACGCTAGGACCTATGCATCAACCTAAGCTCTAATTTCCTATGGCCTATTTCCTGATTCCTGTCTTCAATTATTTATCCTTCTCCCTTAGCCCTCTCAGTATTCCTCCCCAGTTACAAATCCCCCCCCTTCCCCCCCCTTTGCTCCGCTTAAACCCTTCATGGTACCACGCGCGGATAATGTAATTTCCATCCCCACAGAGTATTATGGTTATATTGCTTTTATTGTTATGTTCATTTGCACTTCATGTGATTTTGTTTGCACATGTTTTGAAAACTCCAATAAAATTTTGTTAAAAATAAAAAATCAATTGTACAAAATCCAAAATTTTACAAGTGTCTGTTCATGCTGATGACATCAACTCCATAAAAGCACACTTTCCTTTTCAACGGAAGTCAGGAAAAGTGAAATATTTAGGGATTTGATTAATGCCCTGGTCATCTAGTCTTTTCAAACATAAGTATATCCCCTTATTAAATAATATATAAAATGTTGGTCATCTTCAAGGTTGGTCACCTCCGTGTAACTCCTGGCCGGGTAAGATTAGTATTATTAAATTGAACATGCTTCCTAGGGTTTTAACCTTATTCCAACTGATCCCAGCAAGTGTCCCTATTGGTTGTTTCACCTTGCTACACTGCCTAATGTCTAAATACTAGAAGTATTTTACAAACGTCACCCATGAAGCTCCCATATCGTTCTCTCCAGACCCAAATGCTTTGGTGGGCTTGCACTTCCACATTTCCAAAAGTATTATCAGGCTTTTGACTTATCATATAAGCTTTGAATCAACCTTGAATTATGCAGTACTGACTTTTCTGTAACTCCATGGGTCTCAAATCCTTCAGACAGCTATCTACACTCAGAATACTAACTTGGAAAAATGAATGGATTTTATAAGTACTGAGATACGTGTATTTTAAATTAAGCATCTTTTTTACAAAAGTTAATTAAAATAGACACATTTTCTAAAGGAATCACAATATTGTTAGTGCCTAAATATGAACAAAAATCACACCACCAATTACACCAAAACTACATCCTGAATGGTCGTAGGAGCGCCCAAGGTGTAGCCGCTAACAGTATGCCAATAGGCTTGGTGTGAGTTAGTCTGGCATTATGTAGCTCTACATGTTACGCGCATCAGTACTTCTTCCAGAGCTTAGGCATAAAATATTCGTTCACAGTGGTTGTGATTGTACGGTTAAACAAGGGAGGGGGATTATCCAAGAGACAGCAGGAATTGCGGAGCATGTCACCAGTCACTATAATCATGCCTAGGGGCAGGGATATTGGTTAATCAAGGACCATCATTTCAAAGTTGATAGACTTCAAAGTGTAGCAAACAAGGGGTAAGTAAGGTAGTTTAGCAGTTTAAGTCCAGTGTAGCATTTAGACGTTAGATGGATCTTAGGCTTCCAGCGGCAGATGTCCGCTTGGTACAACCCACCGCTTCATTAGACACCACCACCCTGGCCTTACAAATGCACTTCTGGAAGAATGGTCAGACATTTCCATAGACACACTCCAAAACCTTGTCAACAACCTTCCCAGAAATGACGTTTTTATAGCTGCAAAGGGTGGGCCAACTCAATATTGAACCCTACCGACTAAGACTGGGGTGCCATTAAAGTTCATAAGTGTGTGTAAAGGCAGGTGTCCCAATACTTTTGACAATTTAGTGTATAACCAGAACAGGGTAGGTTTATCTATAAACTAAACAGATCAACATTTCTACTTTAAACACTATAATTTCCCTATTGCTACATAATTTGCCTATACAAGTGGAAATTGCTCTGCCAGAGACTGTAGTCAGATATGAGTGATCCAGATGGTTACTGGCTGTCTATAATGCGCACAGAGCATTATAAACTGTTAATCAAGAGTCATGCATGTACAGTAGATCACTCATCAAACAATCACATCATCCATCCGATCCTACCCATACAATATTTTTACTGATATCTATCAAGTGGGAAAGTTCATGCCTCGTGCCTGTGCTGATTATTTTTTTCCAAGGATAATCTTCAGGCATGTACGCAGAAAGAAAAAAAGATTGATGATTCATTTGATTATTTCACCAAAACGATCATTAGATACAAAGTAAAGGTCAATTTGATTACATTTCATTTTCTATCAAAAACAATCTGTTGTTTCCAATTAAAATGATTGTTTATTGATAATATCACCAATTTAGTGAAACTAATTGCTAAAGCATATGAGGGGTCTAAGTAGACCTTATGTAGACTGTACAATTTCACATAACATAACATGTATAGCATGAGTGACAAATTAAAGCTTTACTAGTTACAGTTTATTTTCTGCTTTAACTGGGTTGAGTGATGTCTGTTCATGGTGGGGTTGATTTACTAAAGGCAAAAGGACTGTGCACTTTGCAAAGTGAAATTTCACTATGCAAGAGCAGTTCCTCGAGAGCTTAGTAAATAAGCAAATGCTCTGCTGACTTCCATCATCCAATCATGTGTAAGCAAAAATGCTATTTTGTCAATTTTCCTTGCATGTGATTGGGTATTCATTGCAAAATTAAGCTTTTCCTCATTTACTATGCTCTGGAGCAATTGCACTTGCAGGGAGCAACTGCACTTTGCAAAGTGCACAGTCTATTTCTCTGTAGTAATTCAACCCCAGAGTGTCTTAGCTGTTGCAATGTCACCACTTTTTAACAACTGGCAAAGTTAGTCACTTTGACAGTCCATTACACAGCCCACAACAAATGCATCACCATCTTGCTGTTCATTGGTGCCGTACTGTCTTTCAAGCAACTACATGTGCAGCCCCCATTTTTATGCCCCAAATTACTGATAAACTATTCAATTCCAGATAGCTAATATAAATCACTTCCAACAAAATGGGTGCAAGATCTGAGGTCTAAAACTTATCAGGTAGGAGTGCAAGAACTTAATATATACAGCCACAAAGAAAGAAATGTGTGTGTGTGTGTGTGTGTGTGTGTGGGCAGTTTTTTCAATGTGAAGTTAAAATCAAGAACACAGGAGCATTACCTAGTGTAAAGTTTGGGGGTTCTAGCTCCACCGGATTGAGTGCACAACCGTTTAAAACATAAACAAAAAGGCTTTATTTCAGCAAACTTAAACAGGCTTCCAGCAGTGCATAAAACAAACACAAAATAAAGTCCGCTTTTCTTCAGCACAAAGGAATAAAGCAAGAAAAAAGGCACATACGGTTTTGTGGATGGGTCTTCACCCCAAGGTTTGTAACAGTCCTTAATAGACCTCTCAGCAGCTTCCAGCAAACTTGCAGCTCCTTCAGACAGGTGCAACCACCAAACTACTCCTCCCCCACACTCACCTATTGCTGCTTCCTGTCTCTTAAGGACTGCTTCTCATGGGTCTTAACCCTGTGTGTGCTGGAATCCCTTATGGTCAGGGGTGGGGGCTCTTTCCCACCCGAATATCACTACAGAGCCCCCCAAATTCCGGGTCCCAAATATCGCTCTATTCAACACAGAGAGAACTGCGATTCAGTCCTCCTGATTTTAGCTATTTCCAGGAATTTCTCACCCGTCTTGGGTGACCCCCTGAACATTTCCCAACTTCCCTTAAAGAGACCACATCCCAAACACAGGAGATATATAGCGATTGTCCAGGACCCAACCTTGGCGTCCTGTACATATCCCCCCCCCTCTGCCTCAACGCGGAGGTGTTGGAGGCACCACACGACAGCATACAGTGGACTCGGGAGAGGGCATCGGCATTCTGATGCTGTCTCCCGGGTCTGTGTTCTACCACAAAATTGAACTCCTGGAGAGAAAGGAACCACCTTGTCACCCTGGCATTGGTGTACTTGTTCTGTCTCATCCAGGTCAATGGGGCATGGTCTGACACCAGGCGAAACCTCCTACCCAGGAGAAAATACCGTAGGGAGTCCAAAGCCCACTTGATGGCAAGACACTCCCGCTCCACCACAGCGTAGTTTCTCTCTGCTGTCGTTAGCTTCCTACTCAGAAAAACCACGGGGTGTTCTTCCCCATTGACCACTTGAGAGAGGACCGCTCCTAATCCTTCACTTGAAGCATCTGTCTGCACTACAAAATCCTTGGAGAAATCGGGAGCTACGAGCACCGGATGTTGGCATAATGCCGCCTTAAGCTTCTGAAAAGCTTCTTCGGCATTCGCGCTCCACTTTATCATCACTGACTTTCTACCTTTGGTCAAGTCAGTCAATGGTGCAGCAATGGTGGCAAAGTTGGGGACAAACCTCCGGTAGTAGCCAACTATGCCCAAAAATGCTCTGACCTGCTTTTTGGTAAGGGGACGGGGCCAGCCCTGTATGGCTTCTACCTTATTCATTTGGGGTTTAACCAGCCCTCTACCCACAATGTACCCTAGGTACTTGGCTTCCTCCATCCCAATTGCACATTTCTCTGGATTGATGGTGAACCCTGCTCTTCTCAAGGAGTCTACGACTGCCTGAACCCGGGGAAGATGGGACTCCCAATCAGTGCTGAAGACGACTATGTCATCCAGGTAGACGGAAGCATATCTTTGATGTGGACGTAAAGTTTTATCCATGGCCCGTTGGAATGCGGCAGGGGCAGAGTGCAGACCAAATGGCATCCTTTTGTACTGGAAGTGGCCTTCCGGGGTGGAGAAGGCTGTTTTCTCCCTGGCCTCCTTGGTTAGGGGAATCTGCCAGTACCCTTTTGTGAGGTCAAGCGTGGTGATATACCTGGCTGGACCCAACCTCTCAATTAACTCATCTATCCGGGGCATAGGATATGCATCGAACTTGGAGATTTCATTAAGCTTTCTGAAGTCATTGCAGAAGCGAAGAGTGCCGTTGGGTTTAGGCACCAACACAATTGGACTCGACCACTCGCTCTGCGACTCTTCAATGACATCAAGCTCAAGCATTCTTTTTACCTCCTCAGACACTGCCACCCTATGAGCTTCTGGGATACGATACGGCTTTAACCGGATTTTTTCATTGGGCTCGGTTACAATGTCATGCTCGATGACATTGGTGAGACCAGGTAACCCTGAAAACATGTCCCTATTTCTTTGCAGAAATTCTTTTGCCTGTTGGGTTTGGGGCCTAGACAGGGTAGCAGCAACCTGCACTAGGTCAATCCCTGCAGGGTCCCCTGACTGGACACCTATCACTGCAGACACCTGTTTTCTGTCTCTCCAGGGTTTCAACAAATTTATGTGGTAGATCTGGTATGGCTTTCTTCTCCCAGGCTGGTGTACCTTGTAGTTCACTTCCCCCATTTTTTCCACTATCTCAAACGGACCTTGCCACTTGGCCAAGAACTTGCTCTCCACCGTTGGTATTAGGACGGCCACCCGGTCTCCTATTTGAAATTGTCTGATTTTAGCCGACCGGTTGTACACCCTTCTTTGGGCATCTTGAGCCTTCTGCAGATGCTCCCTCACCAACGGCATTACCTTAGCCACTCTCTCTCGCATTTGGGAGATATGCTCTACCACAGTTTTGTGTGGGGAAGACTCACTTTCCCATGTCTCCTTTACTAGATCTAGCAACCCCCGGGGCCTTCGCCCATACACTAACTCAAACGGTGAGAAACCCGTTGATGCTTGTGGAACCTCCCGGATGGCAAACAACAGGGCAGGGAGTAACATATCCCAATCCTTCCCATCTTTCTGGACCACTCTTTTTAACATGCATTTTAAAGTTTTATTGAACCTCTCGACTAGGCCATCAGTCTGCGGGTGATAGACGGACGTCCGCAACTGCTTAATCTGGAACAGTTTGCACAAGTCCGCCATCACTTTGGACATAAAAGGGGTGCCCTGGTCCGTCAATATTTCTTTGGGGAACCCCGTTCGGGAAAACATTTGAAATAGTTCCCTGGCAATGGCCTTAGAGGAAGTTTTCCTTAAAGGGACTGCTTCTGGATATCTAGTGGCATAGTCTAGGATGACTAGTATATATTGGTACCCCCTTGCTGACTTCACCAGGGGTCCTACGAGATCCATTGCGATTCGTTCAAATGGTACCTCGATAATTGGCAAGGGTACCAGGGGGTTTCTGTAATGGGACACCGGGGCAGTTAACTGGCAAGTCGGACAGGACGCACAATACCTTTTAACCTCGGCCTTTACCCCTGGCCAGTAAAACCGGTCAGTTACCCTGGCCTCTGTTTTTTCTGCCCCCAGGTGTCCTCCCAGTGCATCATTGTGGGCTAGATCGAGAAGCATCCGCCTATAAGGCTGGGGAACCAGCAACTGCTCGACAGTTTCCCCTCGGCTTTCAGCCACTCGATAAACCAAGTTATCTTTCAATGCAAAATGAGGAAACCTCTGGTCTGCACCTGGTATTTGTGGGATCCCATCAATAACAGAAACCTGCTCTCTAGCATTGACCAAGGTAAGATCCTGCAATTGAGCGGTGCCAAATGCACCCCTGGATACGTCCAGGTCTGGATGCACTGGCCTTGAGGAGGTTTCCCCTTCACTCTCCTCAACCTGGGACTGTGGTGGGGAGAGTTCCTCATCATCCTCTCCCAGCATAACCTGTAACGGGGAGACTTCCTCCCCCTCAGAGGTCAGCTCGGTCTTGCGACCTGAAACAGAAACAATATCGTCCACTTTAACATTTTCTGCAATGTCATTGTTAGTGACAGGTACCTCCCCATCAGGGGGTTGTGTTGTGGGGATTTCAGGCCCGGACCCCTCAGACTCTGTTCCTTCGAGGCCGAGGGTCCCCAGTCCCCTTGGTTGTCCAGGCTGTTCACACTGTACCTGGTTCCATAGTTCAAAAAACAGTGGGCAGTCCCGCCCCACTATGACATCATGTATCAAATTTCTTACCACCCCGACTTCTTGTGTCACAGAGGTACCACCATAGGCAACAGTCACTGGCACCAGGGGGTACTCTCTGGTGTCCCCATGGATACATACTACCCGTAGAGTCTTACTTACTGGGCCGAGTCTTCCGATCACCCTGGTATGTACCAGCGTTACCATGCTACCAGAGTCCAGCAGAGCCTTGGCAGGGAGGTGGTTCACCCATAGTTCACATTCAAACTGTCCGGTCGCTATATCAAGATGGGTGGCACATGCTCTTTGCACATAAAAAGAGCTTCTCCGAACAGTCCCACACTCCATAGGCTCCTCCTGAAGTGGGCATTGTGCCCGGGTATGCCCCCAGGACCGACATCGCCAGCACTGTATGTCTCCCATCCTTGGGACAGGAACCAACCTCCGTGGTTCTGCTGAAGAAGATACCGGTTTGTGGGTGACAATGTCTGGCGGAGCTTCTCTCCTAGGTGCTGTGGCTGGCCTGGTTGCCCTATGTGTGGGTTCCCGATGCTTGGCAGGCCCGAGCAGGTCTTCCACCACAGTGTATCTTTCGACCAACTCTACCAGCTGGTCAGCGGTTGCAGGGTCGCCATGGCTTACCCAGCGCTGTAGGTCATCTGGTAGGGACCGCAGGTACCAGTCCATCACTACCCGTTCCACCATTTGCGGGCCTGTCAGCTTCTCTGGTTGCAGCCATTTTTTCACCAGCTGTACCAGTTCGTGCATCTGGGACCTGGGTGGCCGATTAGGTTTGTACCTCCAGCGGTGCACCCTCTGAGCCCGGACAGCTGTGGTCACCCCCAGGCGGGCCAAGATCTCTGCCTTCAGACGCTCATAGTCGCTGATGTGCTCAGTTGGAAGGTCAAAGTAGGCTTTTTGCGGGTCACCAGTAAGGAAAGGGGAGATAATGCCAGCCCATTGGTCACGGGGCCACCTCTCTCTCTCCGCTATCCTCTCAAAAGTTGTGAGAAAGGCCTCCACATCATCACTGGGGGTCAGTTTTTGCAAGTAATGGCTGGCTCTCACAGATACTGGGTTGCCATCGGCAATGACTGCTTGCTCTCGTCCCTGAGCCAAACGCTGTACTGCCTCCTGCAAGGCAGCCACCTGTGCTTGAGTGGACTCCTGCTGGGCAGTAAACTGAGCAGCTAGCAACCGTGTGCTTTCCTGTTGTGCCTTTACAGCCTGTGCCAGGGCTTGCTGCTGCTGAGCCATTGCTTCCTCATGGCGACGGTTTGCCTCTACTGAGGCTTGCTGCTGGGTCACAGTGGCTTGCACCAGTGCTTTAATAACCTCCTCCATGCCTGCTGTTTGCAGTGTCTGAGCTGTTTTCACCCAAGACATGCCATAGGTATACTGTCTCTTTAAATGTCAGTTTTTTGGTTTTAAACGGCTTTTGCGGCTGCAAAATGCACTCTGCCCGCATCCGAGACACCAGTTGTAAAGTTTGGGGGTTCTAGCTCCACCGGATTGAGTGCACAACCGTTTAAAACATAAACAAAAAGGCTTTATTTCAGCAAACTTAAACAGGCTTCCAGCAGTGCATAAAACAAACACAAAATAAAGTCCGCTTTTCTTCAGCACAAAGGAATAAAGCAAGAAAAAAGGCACATACGGTTTTGTGGATGGGTCTTCACCCCAAGGTTTGTAACAGTCCTTAATAGACCTCTCAGCAGCTTCCAGCAAACTTGCAGCTCCTTCAGACAGGTGCAACCACCAAACTACTCCTCCCCCACACTCACCTATTGCTGCTTCCTGTCTCTTAAGGACTGCTTCTCATGGGTCTTAACCCTGTGTGTGCTGGAATCCCTTATGGTCAGGGGTGGGGGCTCTTTCCCACCCGAATATCACTACAGAGCCCCCCAAATTCCGGGTCCCAAATATCGCTCTATTCAACACAGAGAGAACTGCGATTCAGTCCTCCTGATTTTAGCTATTTCCAGGAATTTCTCACCCGTCTTGGGTGACCCCCTGAACATTTCCCAACTTCCCTTAAAGAGACCACAACCCAAACACAGGAGATATATAGCGATTGTCCAGGACCCAACCTTGGCGTCCTGTACACTAGATAGAGAAATGTTTAAGAGTAATATAATAATATATTTTTTTGGTTGGTTAAGACTTCTAGTAGATATGGTAAACCTATCAACAGTAAGTGAATTTAAAACCCATTTCCATGTCTTTTTTTTTTTTTTAATTTGCCCTCGTCCCCCAAGAGAATGCCATGTTCATTTATGTATTTATTGTTTTTTATTATTATTTTTCTTTCTTTTTTTTTTTTCATAATACTTACTTCCCTATCTGAAGTGGAAAAAAACTTCTGTGAGGTCTGAGTGTTGTGATTACTTGCCTTCAAATTACTTCTATTACTTCCATAGTAAAGGGAAGAGAGGCCATCAAAAAAGCCAACTTCACAGAGCGGCACCCTGCAGAACTAGTGGCAGGTGATACGAGGATCCATCAACCAGTGCACAGATAGCTGGGGTGATTAGTCTTCTTAACTAGAAAGACTGCCACAAAAACAGTTAGCAAGCAGCATTTCACAATGATTTGAGGAAGAAAGGAGCCTTCTTCATGATGAAGTGCCTGGGGGCACTTGCTTCAATATTTTTTATTCTGACACTTGAACTTTTTCTGCCATCCATTTTCCATATTTCCAAGTTCTATGTTCCTATAATCCTTCCTTAAAGGCTGTGGATTACTATTTTGTTTGGAGAAACTGCAAATGACCAATTGTTCTAATAAGGATAACTGAAACCAATGTGCATGGATTCAGTTGTATCAAGCTCAATTCAATAGCATCTATGTACACTGTGCTAGGCACAAATGTATAAACTGTTCTCCGCTTGCTTCAAACAGATCCAGTAGCAAGTCTTTATTATACATTCCTAGCAAGTTGGTTTATGCAAGCCAATCAAATTAGGTCAACTGCAGTACATGTCTCAATAAAACAAAAAAAAAATCTATTGTATTAAGTTTACAAAGAAAATAAATCTATTTACAGAATAATGACTTCCCATGTGACATGGGCCCAAGAGGTTGGTTGCAATACTGATTTCTGTCCTCAGAAAATATCTATTTGCCCATCAGCCTATTTCTTAGTAGTGAAATGTCACCATTTTTTAAGGCAAAGCCCTAGATTAACAAAGTTCATCTGACCAGGGGATCAGCAGTCAGCATTCATTTTTTGATAGAAAAAGAAGTAAAGTTCAATAATAAAGTCAATCTCTGCCACTGAAATAAACATGTGTGACTCCAGTGTGTCCATCAGTTTTTCATTTGAAAAATAATGGAAGAAAAGAAATTGCCAAATTCACTGAACAGAAGGTGTCAACTTCCCGCATAAAACTGCAAAGTATTCTGTGCTTTTAAATTTAGTTGTTGAATTATCTTCAGTTCCAATACGTAATTGGAGAAAAAAGTAGACTCTGGCAATTAAATAGAAAAGAAAGATTGTATATCCAAATTAAAAATTAGTTTTAATTATAAAGCAATGTATAATTTATCATGTAATTTAATTAAGCTTAGCTTTCCCAGATCAATAATGGGATGGAATGTTAAAATAAGGTATTCAAATTTATTTTTCACATCAGTACTGAAAGACAGTCACAGTCTTAAAGCAATCTATACTAAAAATGAATTATATAAAATGAGGTCAAAAGTTAAAGGAAGGCAACTGGTAGAACATACTTCCTTGAGAGCATCCGGGATCCCCCAACACTGGGAGTTTACTATTATGTATATACTAACTTCAGCTAGTAAGTCAGCAGTGTCCACCCACACATCACTGGTAATTATTAAATTGTATGAAGAGATTTACTTACCAACAACAAGATGCAGAGGATGTAGACAGATATTAGGAGGGGGTTGGGGGAGGCAAGTGACAAAGGCAGAGCTTGCCTACATTACATAAAACAAAAATAGAATATCTTTAATGATAAGCTATAGTAAGCAGTCAATTTGAATTACAGTTTTAATGTTTAGCCAAAAGCTGTGTTCAAGTGTATGCCAAAGAAACGTTTAAAAAAAAAAAAAAATCACACACTACACCTTTAGGAAACATGCACATGTCCCCATGTTTTATCAGTTTAAAGACCCTGCAAGCACAAAAATCACCTGCTGCCATAAACGTTCTTAGGTCCTTTTGTGGGCTGACAACACATGTTGGAGCTTTTAAAAATTATCCCTATGCAACATTGATGTAAAATTGTTCAGGAGCATCGCTGGTACCCATAACCTTGGGCCCATGCCCTGTATCTATTGTACAGGTGCCTTAACTCCCATCTATATGACCACCAGACTTTATTTTATGTTTTGGCTCTGCAGTACCACATGTGCCTGCAGTAGCTGGTTTGTTCAGAACTAAGATATCATGGCAGTAAAGAGCTGAGGAAGGAAAAAGTGCTTCCCGTAACTGTGCAGTGCTGCCATATTTGAGGTCTGGTAGGTAGACTTCCGAGAGAGGGAAGGGGGAGGGGGAACAGTACTTGGGTAATCTGTGTCGAATGGGAGGTCTGTACTAAGTTCTGTATGAGAGGAGGGGTGGGAGAGGTCTGTACTAGGGGAAATTTAGGGGAGACAGTCAATATTGGGCGAAATTTTGGAGGAGGGTCTGTACTGGGGGAATTTGGGGGGGGAAGAGCTATATACTAGGGGGGGTTTAGAAGCAAGAGCTCTATACAGAGAGGGATTTTTATTGGGTTATAATTTGATTCTACTGTGTACACTGGCCCTGTGCATTATGCAGTATCTCACAAAAGTGAGTACACCCCTCACATTTTTGTAAATATTTTATAGTGAGTGTACAGCTTGTATAACCGTGTAAATGTGCTGTCCCCTCAAAATAACTCAACACACAGCCATTAATGTCTAAACCGCTGGCAACAAAAGTGAGTACACTCCTAAGTGAAAATGTCCAAATTGGGTCCTCCCAGGTGTCATGTAAATCGTTAGTGTTACAAGGTCTCAGGTGTGAATGGGGAGCAAGTGTGTTAAATGTGGTGTTATCCCTCTCCCTCTCTCATACTGGTCACTGGAAGTTCAACATGGCACCTCATGGCAAAGAACTCTCTAAGGATCTGAAAAAAAGAATTGTTGCTCTACATAAAGATGGCCTAGGCTATAAGAAGATTGCCAAGTCCATGAAACAAAGCTGCAGCATGGTGGCCAAGACCATACAGTGGTGTAACAGGACAGGTTCCACTCAGAACACACTTCGCCATGGTTGACCAAAGAAGTTGAGTGCATGTGCTCAGCGTCATATCCAGAGGTTGTCTTTGGGAAATAGAGATATAAGTGCTGCCAGCATTGCTGCAAAGGTTGAAGGGGTGGGGGGTCAGCCTGTCAGTGCTCAGACCATACACTACACACTGCATAAAATTGAGCTGCATGGGTGTCGTCACAGAAGGAAGCCTCTTCTAAAGATGATACACAATAAAGCCTGCAAACAGTTTGCTGAAGACAAGCAGACTAAGGACATGGATTACTGGAACCATTTCCTGTGGTCTGATGAGACCAACATAAACGTATTTGGTTCAGATGGTGTCAAGTGTGTGTGGCAGAAACCAGGTGAGGAATACAAAGACAAGTGTGTCTTGCCTACAGTCAAGCATGGTGGTGGGAGTGTCATGGTCTGGGGCTGTATGAGTCCTGCCGTCACTGGGGAGCTACAGTTCAATGAGGGAACCATGAATGCCAACATGTGCTGTGACATACTGAAGCAGAGCATGATCCCCTCCCTTCGGAGACTGGGCCGCAGGGCAGTATTCCAACATGACAATCACCCAAAACACACCTCCAAGACGACCACTGCCTTGCTAAAGAAGCTGAGGGTAAAAGTGATGGACTGGCCAAGCATGTCTCCAGACCTAAACCCATCTGTGGCATCTGTGGGGCATCCTCAATTGGAAGGTGGAGGAGCGCAAGGTCTCTAAAATCCACCAGCTCTGTGATGTCGTCATGGAGGAGTGGAAGAAGACTCCAAGTGGCAACCTGTGAAGCTCTGGTGAACTCCATGCCCAAGAGGGTTAAGGCAGTCCTAGAAAATAATGGTGGCCGCAAAAGATATTGACACTTTGGGCCCAATTTGGACATTTTTCATGTAGGGGTGTACTCACTTTTGTTGCCAGCGGTTTAGACATTAATGACTGTGTGTTGAGTTATTTTTACATTGTTATACAAGCTGTACACTCACTAATTTACATTGTAGCAAAGTGTCATTTCTTCTGTGTTGTCACATGAAAAGAAAGAATAAAATATTTACAAAAATGTGAGGGGTGTACTAACTTTTCTGTATATTCCTGCCCATGGATTCTGCATTATACACTTCTGACCCCTGCAGTCTGTGAGCTACGGACTACTTAACATGGAACTTCTGGCACAGAGGTTTTTGTTATTTCTGGTGTGTAAAATAAGTTACCCCCCAAATTGATGCCTATGCCACATGCAGATCGCTTTTCTGTAGTGTAAAATTCATACTTTCCATTCACAGAACACCATGTATTTTATGAATGGTTGACAGATTACAATGCATTTTTTAATAGACAGGGCAGAGAGGGTAAATACATTACGCTGGTGCCCCCATGTGAGAGCAGCAGCTCTCATAGCCACAGTGGGCTGAAATTACAGTCACTTTTAAGCAACTTTCCAAAACTTTGTTTTGGTCCTACAATGCTTGCGCATTTGAAGTCTGGGGCAAACTCCTAGAAACACTGTAGGTATTGACTATGCCAGTATTTAGATTCTTAGGCACCAGTTTTGTTTTCTAATGTGTTTCCCAGATTTCCAAATAGGCATGGATTGCCATAGAATAGCTTTCCTTTCTGAGATATGCCCCTGAAATGTTCCATTAAAGAAAAGTTTTTTGCCACGCAAACCGCTATTGGTTTCCTTTAAAAACTGCTAATTTGGACCAAAACACTTATGAAGTGAGCTATAACAAATGATAATGGCAGTGGTCATTGTGTCCCTGTATGGTGTCTCTATTTGAACGAATAACCTATAAAAAAAATACACATTATACAGGACTTTTTAATTAATCTTGTCACTCAAAAACAAAGTCATAAAAGTTCTCACTGTTTTATATACATGTATAAAAGCATCATTACCGTATATAAAAATGTAGGCTCCCCATACTAATACAAAAACAAAAAAACACCTTAATATCATAGATATCCCAACATGGTAGACTTCCCTTTCCCAGCCATTGAATATACATATTCAATAGAAAGTTGTTACAATGCTCACAAGTGGATGGCGGAAGGGTCTTGATACATTTCGCAGATATACTATACTACTTCTTGCAAAGTCCTATTTAGAGGTTATATATGATACTGTATGATGCAATACAGTATGTATTTTTTATGGGTCATGAAGTGAACGGCAATGGAACATTTGCTTTCATATATACTGATTGTGCACCTTTTTTATGCTGGACAATTAATCTGCTAAAACCTCTGGGTCAGATGAATACTGTTAGTTATCCATTGTTTTTATACTGTCAGCTAAGGATACTGCTGTTCAATTAGGAAACCTCATTCAATCGCTATCTTTGAACCAAACACAGTATTAAAAAAATAAAAATAATTAGCCCTTCCCCACTCAGTGCAAAACTTTGCCTAATTTTTCACCAATTATTAACTTTGGAAAGCTCACACAATATTAAAGGCTAAAGAAATTCAGTCTTACAGTAAATGGAGAACAAGAACAATTTATTGATACTGTTTATGAATTTTGAAAAGCAGAAATCGAAAACACTATTGGAAATGCAAGAAAATCAGAGGCAATTGTAAACAAAGATGGTTCATAATTAATAAACAGCACATTATACAGTTATATCACTTTTTCTTACTAAACTGACTTCTCATGTATTGATATATTTATGTTCAGCCCATAAAATGCCTTCCTTACTTTTATAGTGATATTTCAGTATTCTAGTGAATCCCTGCTGATGTTTATGACTGTTCATTACTCCTGAGAATGAATTCCAAGTAAACACAGCAGCCTTGGTGAATTATGTGAAAAGGAACCTGAAAAGGATTACTGTTTAAACAATATATTCTCTGCTTATTTATGCAGCAGGGTATATTCAGTGATGGCTACAGCGTTGCCTCTACAATACTATGACCTGTGATTAGTGTTGGTACATCTATAATTGTACCTTTGTGGTGTTAAATATATTGTCATTGCTTAAAGCTCATAGACCAGCAAGTACCCTAAAGTGTATGTAAAACCCAACAATGGATTTATCCAATTTGCTTCCTTTTGATCATCTAAATATATAATGGAATATATTATTGTATCTGTTTAACCACTTTAATACAGGGCACTTCCCTCCCTTCCCGCCCAGGCCAATTTTCCCCTTTTAGCGCTGTTGCATTTTGAATGACAATTGCGCGGTCATGCAACACTGTACTTACACCAAATTTATATCATTTTCCCCCCACAAATAGAGCTTTCTTTTGGTGGTATTTGATCACCTGTGCAATTTTTACTTTTTGCTAAACAAATAAAAAAAGACAGAAAAGTTTGAAAAAAAAAAAAGTTTTTTTGTTTATGTTATACAATTTTGTAAATAAATACGTTTTTTCCTGCACTGATGAGCACTGATGAGAGTGCACTGACAGGCACTGATGAGGAGGCAATGATGGGGTGGCACTGATGAGGTGGCACTGATGGGGTGGCACTGATAGGCGGCACTGATAGGCGGCACTGATAGGCACTGATATGTGGCACTGATAGGTAGCACTGGTATGCAGCATTGGTGGGCACTGATAGGCGACACTGCTGGGCACTGATAGGCGGCATTGATGGGCACTGATAGGCGGCACTGACGGGCACTGATAGGCGGCACTGACGGGCACTAATGGGCACTGATAGGCAGCACTGGTGGGCACTGATGGGCACTGATGAGCGGCACTGATCGGCACTGACGGGCGGCACTGATGGGCACTAATGGGCACTGATAGGCGGCACTGGTTGGCAATAATGGGCACTGGTGGGCGACACTAAAGGATGGCAATGATGGGCACTTGTGGGCAGCACTGATAGGGAGGACACTAGTTGGCATCACTGAGGGATAGGGCAATGGGGGGCTCCCTGAGCCCTGATCGCCATCCCTGGTGGCCATAGTGGGCATCCCTGGGGTCATAGTGGGCATCCCTGGGGTCATAGTGGGCATCCCTGGTGGATCTAGTGGCATCCCCCCCCGAGGGTCTGCACTGGTAATCAATGATCTGATTACCAGTGCCGACCCCCCCCCCTGTCAGGGGAGCCGCCGATCGACGCTCCTTTACTCGTGCCTGTCAGGCACGAACTAAGGAAAGCCGATCAACGGCTGTTCCTGTTTTACTATGTGACCAGCCGTGATTGGACACGGCTGATCACATGGTAAAGAGCCTCCGTCAGAGGCTCTTTACCGAGATCGGAGATGCAGGGTGTCAGACTGACACCTCGCATCACCGATCGCCGCTCTGCGCGCCCCCGGGGGGCGCCCAGAGCGGTGTTATCCTGCCGCCATCATATGACGTCCGGTCAGGATAACTCAACCACATTCCCGCCGTCAATTTGTAATAGGGCGGGCGGGAAGTGGTTAATAAGTGTACAAAACACTTCTTGTTTTCGTCAGAAATCATGGAAACTGATCATTTTGCATGCTCTCTGCCTGTGCACAAGGAGTGGTTATGGATATACCGGGGAGGAGGAGAGATCTATGTTCTTTGTAATCCATGAGAAATGCAGTAGGCAGGGCTGACACCACATGCTTAGTAATTTAGAGCTCAGTTATCATGTCAAATAGGCACACTATATTTATTTTTTTGTGCTTGCAGCATGTTTAAAGGGAAATGTGCAAATGGCATGAATACCAGAGATGTATTAAATGTTTTTTTTTTTTTTTTTTTTCTGCTTTGACTTATGCTTTAAAGTGGTTGTAGTATGGAAAATAAGTAGTAACCCCCAATTATAGAAAATAACTGTAAAGAGAACTTAGAGATGAGTAGTAGACTCGTATAAAAACATGAATTTTATTACATATGTTTTAAAATACATGGCAATAGTACAAACATTAAAATAATAGAAAATTACACTTGGGCTTTAAAGTGGTTGTAGCGGTAGAAGGTTTTTTTTTTTAACTGTAATAAATCCAATGCATTGGGGTAAAAAAAAAAAAACCTTCTGTGAGCAGCTCCCACCACCAGCCACCCCCCCCCCCATCCTTTTACTTACCTGAGACCAATCCCAATCTTGATCTGCACTATGCTCGAGAGCAGCATCTCTCTCACTTTGCTCTCTCTTTCCTTACAGGGCAGATTGATAGCAGCAGGAGACCTTGTATAACATTTTTGATTTAGAAAAAAATATATATGATTACAATCACTTTAACGTGGCTAGGTACTTTAGATCTACTGTTGTAATAGTTTCCCTAGAATCTATTCAAAATTATGATAAAGATGATTATATTACTAAATTATAAATACAAAATACAATTTTATTCAGTCATGTGTTCTTTTAAATAAATTTATTCTAGTTTCACACAATAGTCATTACCACTTAAGGTTGCCCTCAGACTGTGAGCAAAATCATTTTTATAGTGCTGTCAGTCTAGCACAGTGAATATGCTTACAGAAGGGGATAACACAAGGCTGATCTATCAACTTTCTGCTTCATCCTTATTGTTTAAACACAGACTGCGATGGGTACTGGATCCAGATATATGATTTAATTACAATGTAGCCTTAGGGGAGTTCCAAGACCTGTGTGTATTACAACTGTGTATTTAGCTGTTTTACTGGGGTTTGCATTTGAGCTATGTTAAGTAACCTGAAAAAAAAATCAGTTTTAAAAAATATTTAAATAATATTATTAGGATAATAAATGCTAAAATAATAATTACAAATATATTCCTGATTATAATTTTTTTTCATAGAACATATAATATTATTTTAGTATTTACGGTAGTCCTTTGTCTTGGTAAATTTTCTCTTTTAACCATCATTATCTGTAAAATATTTGCTACTATTTAGAAAAAAAAATCTAATTTTAAAGTTATTATTTCTATCTACTTGGGGGAAGCAATAATGAAATCTAAAATTGATAGCTTAACACAGTAAAGTGTAACAAGGTCTTACTTTCTGGCACTGCCTGTGATGATGTTCACTGTCACTGGAGGTGAGGAGCAGATACTTAATGGTTTGAATTGCTTCAGATGGGACAGAAATATTTGTCAGCAATATTTTCATATAGAAATATGAAGATTTAATCATACTTTACACTGGGAGACTTAGAATGTTATAGAACATTAAATATAAACAAGTCACGCTAAATAAATGTAGTAAATGAAAAGAACCAATAGTGGAATTATAGTCCATAAAAATGTTCATAAATCCTTATGCAAATAAATGGATAATTGCACACAGGAATCCACATCAGTTGGATATTCTGCTTACCAGAAGTAGGTGAATAAATAGCGTGTATCTCAATCCTCTTTGCATAGGCTGCAGATATGAGAAGTCAGGGAATCCAATCTCGGTGTGAACAGTTTGGTGTTGGCATCAAAAATCGCTCAGATGAAGATAAATCGGCCATAAGGGTAAATAACATGAAAGAAGAAAGGGGACGCCATAGCATAAAACCCCAAATAAATTGTGGGATTTTTTTTTTTTTCGTGCTCCCAATGGAGAAAAAATGATTGAAAATATTAAATAAAACCTATATATATAATATATAAAAGATATATAAAAATAAATATCTTAAAACACACCAAAAGTGAATATGGTGAACTAATGAAAAATATTTTTAAGTGAATAAATAAGGCACCACAGTGATTGAGTATAGAGCTAAATAAATACTTCTTACCAGAAGTATGAAAAAGTGTGCATATAAGGACCTCCGGTAAGTGAATGAAAAATAAGGTGCACAGTAGGATCTTCATCCAATGGAAAAACGAGGAAAAGGGAACTCACCCCAATCACACAACACCCAATAAATAAGCTCCTTACCAGAACCCAGTAAGGAGATCGCTTGGAATAAAGGCAAGTATGTTGATAGATGTATCAAAGAGACCCAGCGGTCAAAAAGACTCTCCACAGATATGGCATATAAAGGTCAATGATCTCCTTCCAGGTGGGTGTGTCCTCGGAGACATGTGTTTCATCAGCTGACCAGCTGAACAGCTGTTTGTGTATTGGGAGGGAATGTGGATTGTGCCTGTCTCATTGTTAAATGTTAATGACCTCACATTGTTCTGTCTGCCTTAAGATAAGCTTATTATGGGATGTATATGTGTATGTGGATTGGCTGCTAAGGGGGAGGGGAATTGCCCCACAGTGTATATCTTTATGTAACTGTATGCGAGTGTAAAACTCTGTTTTCATTGGATTGTGAATGTCAGGGTCTGTTTTCAACAACGGCGGTGACCTTGTGGGGGAAGCTGTATAAATGTATGTTTCTTGTTCAATAAAGTTGAGTTATACTTCAAACTCAATCTAGAGTCCTGTCTCTCATTGGGGGAATATGCTATAAGGGATTGCTATGTCCTTCATACTCCCTTGAATAATCACTAAGCTCTTGTAAGAGCTTGTGTAAGAGCTTTTTCTTGTTCCTGCTTCACTCTCTGGGGAAAGAGAGGGTCACCCACGGGAGCCTGAATCCTTGTCGTAGGTCCAGGGTGGGTAGGAGACAGCGAGACCCTAACCAAGCTGCAGCGGTTCGTGGGGTCTGAAGTTTTTACGGTGTCTGGTGAAGTGCTTGGAGCCCTCGGGGAGCACTAGGAGCATCCGTCAATGGAGGAATCCAGTCGGAGTGCTGGTTGATCCGTTACATTGCCAATATATGAATTTGTGATATACTAAAGAGAAGAGAAAATATACAGAAATGATCAGAACATACTCAGTTTAGCTCGAAACCACCTGTCTTTGTTTCCAACTAGAGTAACAAATCAAACACATTCCTGTAAAGTACTGTAAATAGAAAAATATTTTAGTAATTCACAACATCCTTCAAATTATGCTGTGTTCCTTTTGAAACAAATAGCTAAGCAGGGACTTTACAGAATATAGTAGGCAAGCATTTATTATTAGCATATTGCACTAGCATTGGTGCAAAAATGTACTACAAATGAATGTCATTTAGCTCTTAACCAGCTTGACTTGTAACTGCAGAATTCAGTAATACCTTTTAAAATTTCAACAAACATAGGCAATAGTAATAAATCACTTGATACAATTATTTTTAAACCATTTTAATTTCAGACATTTGTCACCCAGGGAAACACCTAACAACCTATACCACCTAACTATGAATGTGCACTTTGTGTGAAATATTCACATATGGCTCAGGTCAGTTCAATGATGTCATTTTAATCATGTGGCAGAAAGAAAGAACTAAACATCTGTTCCCTGTCCCTTACGTTCATGTTCAGGTTTGGATTTGTGAATAAAGTTCACGTAATCAGAAAAGTTATTTATCACACCTAAAAATGATTAAAAAAAGAAATCTCAGAATAATTTTGAAAATTAATCATTCCTTTTAATCAAAGTAAAATTATAACAATGCCAGCATAGCTAAACGTAAAAGTTAAATAACATGACACATTGGGGCTGATTCACCTACTTATATACCATTCTGGAAATATTTAAAGTGACCCTGTCAAAAATAAAATTTATTGATGTACCTATAAAAAAAGCATATACAGTACCTGTTGCCCACACCAATAAATAATGTTCTGTTCATGAGAAATGTTCTGCAAAAGTCTTCAGTATTTAGGTGTTTTTGTACTTTTTAAAGGGATAAAACATGAGGAAATGTGCATGTATTTCAGAGATTTACAATTTTTTTTCATTTTGCCCTTATATAAAATATAATGTCAGAAGATATTTCAGGCTGTGCATACACTAAGAAGAGGCTACCAGTTCTATTTTGCTTTTGAATTTGTAGACATGAAGGCTGAAGCAAACGATTGTCTTCATTACAACAATTGTATCTCTGTTATTCACATTTCTAATAAGTTCCCAAAATATTTTAATCTGTTTAGAATGAGCTCACATGTATTTGTGGTGTCATGGGGTGTGGGCCTTTTTTTGAGGCACCGAATATATGAGCCCTGGGGTTTGTGCTGAAAGAGCGTTCCATAGCATTCTGTCCCTGACAGCTCCTGGTCTCGTACTAAAGACCTGTACCTGGATCTGTAAAGACCAGCTCCCAATCTGTATCGTTTAACCAACAGTGCAAGAAACAAGATAAATTAGGAATCAATGATTCATTTTATTTTCCTAGGATTAGCAGTTAATATTATAAAACACACAATCAAATAATCAGTAATACATATTATCAATAAATCAATTATCCAAATGATTAGTAAGGCAATACATGAAGTACAATACATCACTAAAAGAGTTGCAAACAACATCCGTGTCAACACTTCGACTGGGGAAACCCTGACCGCAAGGGCAACTGGAGTTCTCGATTGGAAACAAAGGGTCCTACGTGATGCATCCGTCCACAGATAAGGCTCAAAAGTTCCCGAAGAGAACAACTGAATTTTATACCTTGCTGCAAAAAACAGCCTGGTTTCTGTGTATTTACAGTATTGACATGGTTACCAGGACCGGAGTAAATCTGTTGCGAAAACTGGATGCTGGCAAGATGCCCAAGCAAGCATGTTCAAGAGAGCATGCCCTTCCAATCAATCTAAGGCACATATCGGTATCTTGTCCTTTGACCTAAGATATATGATCATCACTTGCTATAATAAGTTATAAATAACCGTTATGGATAACCGCAGCTTGTTATAACTTGTTTTATATCCTAATAATAAAACTTCCATTCTGTCTTATGGTACCAGTCCTCTCCTTGTATGAAGTTCTGCACTGTTAGCTATGCGCGATTTTTCCCACATGCCAACTTTCTCCATTATTAGCTATGCGAGATGTTTTCCACAGAGCTATGGGAGAACTTTCATCTTGCAACATACAACTTACAATTAAGATTTAATTAACCCCTAACTTACTGCGAACACATAATTAGTAGTCAACTTCAACCATTTATGCTGCATTCACTTAAATTTATCACATATGGGAAAAAGGGGGACACTTCTCTTATCTGTCTAAAGTTTCCTTGTCTGATTTACCTATACAGAAAATCTAATGTGGCTGTGTTAAGGCTGAAAAATATAACAAACATCCAAAATTCAAAAATATAAAAACTACATGTTGGACTAACAAATTATAAACACCAGACTTTTCTTTTCAAGAGTTCAGAAGCATAGAAGCTTAACAGAGTCCTCCATATCCGGTTATGGACAGCAAACCCTCCTGTGATCATATGGCATACAGCAATTACAACCCTGTAGGAACTCATACAAAGTACATTTAGTCCTCTGGACTCTTGCCATTCACAACTTATAGATGTGCATGTATTTGACTATCATAGCCAATGGAACTTTGGCTTCTTTGTACAAAACAGTTCAGCTGCTGAAAGTGTCAAAGTCTTTATAGACAGATGTTATTGCCAAGAGCGTTTGTCTCTTCCAAAATACTGATGGTTCACGTTGGGGCAGGTGCTGCTCAGATTGTTGGCCCAACTTGCATAATTAACAACAATGCCCATGTAGCCTATTGTAGGTTTCTGCAGAGGTAAATCCATGAAAACTAGTGACTTGACCTAACAAGAAACTCAACTTTCTTTGTTAATAAATAAAATATGGGTACAGATATATTACCCATCTATCACTTGAACTCTACTATTCTGCATCTTAAACTAAACTATCTGAAACTATTGGCCTGACAGAGTATCATAACCTAAACATTGATGCACACTAATCATACAGTACAGGATCTTAGCTGTAGTAAGAACTACTTAAAGCACTCTGACTGTACTAGTGTGTGTTTATTCTAAGTATTCCAGTTTCCTCCCACACTCTAAAGACATTCTACTAGGCTCCGTGGCTCCTGTAGGTGCATAAAAACTGGCCATGCATGTGTGCCACCACTCTTTACATGAGTTAGTCCCAAACATAAGCAATTGGGAAAGATTAAGGAAAAACTTGGGAACCTATCTCATAAAGTTTTTTGAAAAGGGCTATCTGTTTTATCAGACATGACAGTCAAAGGGCTGGCCCATAAGACCATTCGGGTCAGATATGACCATACAAACTTAGAGCACCTCATCTTGCAGAACCTACTTTAAAAACTGCCACTATTGCAAAAATATGAATATCTTTGATTGGGGCTATAAAATAAATCAAAATGAACACTTAGCAGTAATTATAAAGTTACCTAATTCCTTAATACACAACAATTACATCAAACTGTAAGTTATGTATAAAATTTTGCTTCAAACTAGGCACCAGTTATATGTAAGACCCAAGTTTAAACCCGTTAACTTAAAAAATGTTGTTTGTTTAAAAAAAAAAACACTTCATATGAATGTGTGTGCACTCTACCATTGGTTACATATCACAGTTCTACTACGATGACTATGGCAGAATGTGCCATATTGTATGAATGTGTGTGCACTCTACCATTGGTTACATATCACAGTTCTACTACGATGACTATGGCAGAATGTGCCATATTGTTACACATTGGCAAAGCTGCTGCAGTCAAGCTTGAGTATACACAGTAAAGACTGTACAGGGACATACAGTATATAACATTTTTTTTTTAGTTTAAATGTTTGGGTTGAGACACCCTTCAAGATATTGAAATGTATGTGTACCAGTTCCAATGTGGCAACAACATTACGGGTAATGATCAAATTCTAGTACTTTTTCTTAAGAAGGGTGTCTCAGGTTCAGCCTGTTCAGAGAGAAACTTTTACATAACTATCAAAATTATATGCTGCTCTATTTTGCAATTGGTCCTACAGGGCACCATTTCATTACATTTGATATAATTAAGTTCACATATTACACAGAAACATAAAAACTATAATAAAACGATGTTAATTGTCCAGGAAGACTGTTGTCTTTTTCTTTAGTTCTCATCAAACCATATCAGGCAACTTAATAATTGAGGCCATTTAGTACCATCTGAGAACTAAACATACGGTAAATAAAAGGTCTTAGTGGAGTATCAATACATTTTTCTCCTAGAAACTAACAAATGGTTAGTTACTTTGCAAATATTTATGAAGCAAAAGTTACACAAAACCATACGGTCATTGTTTGGTTGATTTATTCGTGTACTTTCTATGGCCAATATTTAATACCATAATAATAAATCCCACATGGATTTCCATTGTTAAAATAAATTTTTGTTAAAAGACATCCAATAAAAGATGTCATTAAGTTACCATGATTTACTTGAAATTTAAAATAACATGTATTTATCACATTTGTGCACAATGATTATACATCACCATATTGATATTGATAGATACAGTTCCTCCTGTGTTAACGAGTAAAACTAAGAAAAAAAAAAAACATTTGTTACTTTCCAGAATATTACACTTCATTACAATCACAAATAAAGGACAATATAAAGTAGACACATTAATCAGAAGCATGTTTGTCTCTAGTGTGATATTCCATGCTATGTTGAGCTCATAACATTGTAAGGCAGTGCAACACAGTTTTAAGGTATGGCTGGTGCTTAACTTGTACTCTACACTTTCCTTCTTTTCGATGTCTTCTTAAAATGAGAAGAAAAGTGGTTTAGCCTTGAACTGCATAAAAGGTTCTTTACCGTCAGAGCTGTAAGGATGTGGAATTATCTTCCACAAGCAGTGGTATCAGCAGGGAGCATCGATAGTTTCAAAAAACTATTAGATGGGCACTGTAACGACCACAACATACAGGGGTATACAATGTACTATTGACATAAACACTTATACACACACTCATTATAGGTTGAACTGAATAGACTGGTGTCTTTTTTCAATTTCACTAACTATGCAACTATGATGTCCAGTGGGTTGGAATGGAAAGATAAAAATGTAAAATATTATAGTAGTGTGTCATAGCTACAAAGATTGTAGTTTTTACTTTTCAAAAATGTCAAAGTTGCCAGTTCCAATCAGCCATTTCCCCTTCTTTGTTTCAAATAATCCTACAATTTATGTAGTAAAAGTTAACAATTTCAGCTAAGAAGTTATTTTGCAAAATATTTGATAGTTTTCTTTTGCCTTATGAAATCTCTTACATCACCAAAATTTGAACATACCCATACGTTTGAACATACATGTTATTTCACATTTCACAAATAGTATTATTGAAGTAAAACGTTAACCTACTGTCCTGCTTCACAGAAACATACTATATATATGGGAGGAGGGAGGGGGTGATTTCTCTCTCACACAAACATGTTGAAGCTGAAACTCATCTCATAAACTTCTAGTGCAAAGACTCTCACTTTTCTTATATACAATTTTAGACGCACAAACAGATGCAGCAAAACTCATTTTACAGTTGCATCTACACATAGCATTCACTCTTAATTCAGGTTACAGATGAAACAACATGCATTCTAAAAATATACCATCTCTTCACACAAAGTATCATTTTCTCATCATTAGCCATGTAAAAAAAAAAAAAAAAAAAAAAAACAACACAAAGAACTCAGTTTAGATTTGAACACACACATATGCTAATGCAGTAGCCACCATCTGATCACCAGTGAAAGTCAAATTTTCACTCCATTTTTCACTTGTGGTTTTCTGCTCATCTTGTCTAAATCTTACTTTGTAAAAGAACACATATATGAGCACCAATAGAGGGCCATTCCTCATCTGATACAGCCCTCAGCTCATCTGTTCTATGTTTCCAAGAATCAAAGTTGTTCATCGCTTGCTGGGGGTCTGCCAAGCACATAGCGAGTGGAAACATTGGACCTTCTACCCTCTTTGCTCTATTTATCTATTTTAAATCAAACATGTCTACTGTGTGCCACTAGCAATTCAATGGTTAATTATTACAATTTAAACCAGCACTAATACAATCAATCATCTGGTGTAATCCTTTTTCTTTTTGTATACTGCCAACTATGTGTAGCACTACTCCCTTGGGAGCTGCAGGTTATGGATTCCCCTGGGTTACCCATAGCAACAACATGCCAAAATAGCATATTCTAAGTGCTTGGCTCAGTCAGAAATCAGGCCAGGGTTTTTGTTGATTTATTTGAGAACTGGGATAGGAGAGGGGATAAGTGGAATACTCCAACTGAATAACTATGCACAATTGCTGGGATTTTCTGATTAGCTGAATGCGGCAAGGCTGCTGCTTCACCTTGCCACTATAGTGAAGAAGAATTAAATGAACTGCACTGTATAGTGAATCGCTCTTCAAGGCCCTACTTGGCACCCCTTTTGTCCCTATTCTTCAGGGTTCTACACGGCACCCCCTTTACTCTGACACTCTGTGTGAGCTAGCCCCTTGATCCTCTGACTTTACTGGAGTGGTTTCCCTTCCTGGGCAGACCCTTTGTCAAGTTCCCTGGTACTCACGGACACTGTTTTTCCCGGAAGACTCTACCAGCAGCTCCACTGTCAGCTCTACTCGATCCTCTGCAGCTCAGCTCCACACCTGGTTCACTAGGCTGACTGCCTAAGACCACTTTCCTCATTTAATAGGAGGAGAGAAAAGCCGTCAGCCTCCTCCTGGGACTCTGCTTCCTGCCAAAGACCGCCCTGTCACAGGTCCCCCCGGCTTTTATGAGCAATCCAAGGATGCACTGCAAGAGTGCCATCCCACTGGGACTCTCACAAAAGCCAATGTGTCACTGACTAGGTTTCCTCCACTGTCCAACAGGCTCCCCCATTGGATGCAGTGGGGACCCAGTGAAGGCAACCTACTAGATCACGCTCCCCAGATAAGCAGAAGGAGCATAAGATGCTTTTACCTAGCACCTACCTAGGAGGGTGCTACATATGCAAAAAAAATTATTGCCTAACCAACAGGACAAAAAACAAAGTAAGTTGAAAGCAAATGGATAACTTTGTTTTCCTATACTTAACATTTAATCTCATCTTAATGTAATCAGTTAAGCAGTATTACATATGGTTAATAAAGCAATACTACATATGATCAGCTAGGCAATATGTGAGGTAGAAAAGAATACATCAACTAAAGAGTTACAAACAACATCCGTGCCAATACTTCCACCCCCGCTACAGCCACAACAGCCAGAGTCTCTATCCAGAGTCTCTATCTGGAATAGTCCTGGGCGATATGTCCACCCAGAGGTGAGGCCCCAACAATTGATTTTATACCTTGCTGCAAAAAAAACAGCCTGGTTTCTGTTTATTAACAGTGTTGACATGGTTATGTTATACCTGAAGGGTTTCACATGTACTGTCACTTTAAGGCTGGCTCCACCCAGGAGTGATGACAAGGGTCAAGGGGCAGAGTGGCCATCTTTAGACACATGTAGAGATGTATTGATATGCAGAGCTGTCCTGTAATGCTGTACAGTGAGTCCTGAATAAACAACCGTTGTTCCAGACCAGAGTCCTGTGTCTCTCACAACACGGAGAATATAACAGTGGCGACGAGGATGGGATTTACAAGGTTACTATCCGTGTGAGAAAGGAAAGGAAGAAAAAAAAACTCTGGATTGTCAGGAATACAAACACCCACAGAGCCCAGCAGGAAAATGTCATTGATCGGGACATTAAGTGAATTTGATGGCGAACAGACAACGTGGATTTCTTGGATTGAAAGATTAGAACAATATTTCTGTGCAAATGCCATCCCAGGCGACAGGCAAGTAGCAGTGTTTCTGACAGTGGTTGGTGCTAGGACATATGACACTCTTAGGGATCTCCTTTTCCCTGAAAAACCAGCAACTAAGACTTTGGCAGAGCTCCTGACACTGTTAGGGAATCACTTCCAGCCTAAACCACTAGAGATTGCAGAAAGATTCAGGTTCTATCAGCGGCAGCAGCAGCCAGGTGAAGATATTAAGGCTTATGTGCTCGCCCTTCGCAGACTAGCCTCAACCTGTTCTTTTGGGGAGTATTTACCAACTGCACTGAGGGATAAGTTTGTCATGGGACTGAATAGTGAGTCTAGCCAAAAGAGACTGTTAACAGAGAAAGACCTTACCCTTACAAAGGCAATTGAGATAGCTTCAGTGATGGAAATGGCTGTGAAAGATACAGAAGCTTTGAACCCCCAGAGCAGAAGGGGAGAGGTTAAAGAGGAAGTTTTCAGAACAGCAGTCAAGCAAACTGCAGCTAACTGTAAATATAGACCCTCACCAACCAGGACGTCAGCTTGCTACCGTTGTGGGAATACAGACCATGATCACAAAGTCTGCCGGTTTAAGGATCAGCTCTGTCATAATTGTGGTAAGGCAGGCCATCTGAAACGAGTCTGCCGTAGTAAGAAGGTGCGAAATAAACAACCTCTGAACCCCAGGACAAAGGCATATATGGTGGGAAGATATACATCGTCATCTGAATCAGAGGATGAGGAAGTGCTCCACAGATTGGACATACATCATATGCATTCAGCACCCTCAGCAATGACTGTAGAGGTAACCGTGGAAGGAAAGAAACTCAAGATGGATGTAGACACAGGAGCAGCAGTTTCAGTTATCACCCAGAAACAATGGAGAAAACTTCTGATCCGAACAACTGTCCGTCCAACACCAATCAAACTGCAGACATATTCAAAGCAGATACTCCACCCACTGGGGTACGTGAAAGTACAGGTATCCTACAAGGGTCAGACAAAGAGAATGCCATTATATATCCTAGAACATGGGGGACCCCCTCTTTTTGGGAGAGACTGGATTGCTCACTTTGGCATGCCAGACATCGCCATTAACCCCTGCAACACCGTGACCATCCCATCAGGGGATGAAGAGGGATGGGTGAAGTCCCTGAAACAGCGATTCCCGCAAGTCTTTGATAACCATTTGGGAAAAATAAAGCATGACTGTGTGAGACTCAGGCTGAAACCCAATGCCCAGCCTAGGTTCTTCAAAGCTCGGACGGTACCTTTCGCACTCCGAGCAGGTGTGGAAGCTGAACTAAGCCGGCTGGAGGAACAAGGTGTCATCTCAAAGGTAGAGCACAGCGAGTGGGCATCACCAGTTGTACCAGTAAAGAAAGCGAATGGGGACTTACGCATTTGTGGCGATTTCCGCATGGCACTAAATTCTCAACTGGAGATAGACCAGTATCCCCTACCCAGAGTAGATGACATTTTTGCCTCTCTTGCAGGAGGTCAAAAGTTCACCAAGCTTGATCTCAGGCAAGCTTATTTACAGTTTGAGGTCCACCCTTCGTCCCGCAAGTTTCTAACAATCAACACTCACAAGGGACTGTATGAATACAATCGGATGGTGTTTGGGGTAGCCTCCGCCCCAGCCATTTGGCAACGCAAAATGGATGAGATTTTGGCGGACATTCCTTTCACACAGTGCCTGTTAGATGACATGCTCATCACGGGCCTGACGGACCAGGAACACAAGCGTAACGTGGAGCTTGTGTTGGCCAGACTCCAAGAGCAGGGTCTAAAAGTGAACTTAGCGAAATGCCAATTCATGGTACCTAAATTGGAGTTTTGTGGCCACCTTGTGGATGCAGAGGGTATACACACCACGGAAGCCAAAGTTGATGCTTTAGTAAAAGCTCCAGCCCCGACCAACGTCCAGCAGCTGCGATCATACCTGGGCTTGCTGAACTATTACCACAAATTCCTGCCGGATCTAGCACACACTTTGTTTCCATTAAACAAGCTTTTGGAGAAACACTCCAGATGGAACTGGTCGGCTGCATGCCAACGTGCTTTTGAAGTTTCTAAGCGAAAGCTGTTGGCGTCACGCATGCTCGTGCACTATGACCTCCAAAGGCCTCTCACCTTGGCTTGTGATGCCTCACCCTATGGTCTAGGGGCTGTACTATCTCACGTTTTACCAGATGGGTCAGAGAAACCTGTGGCATTCGCCTCCAGGTCCTTGACAAAAGCAGAAAGCAATTACTCTCACATTGACAAAGAGGCTCTGGCGCTCATATGGGCAATTAAGAAGTTTCATCTTTACCTGTATGGTAGGGAATTCACCATACTGACTGATCATAAACCACTCCTTCAGATCTTTAGCCCTGACAAAGGCATCTCCCAGACGACTGCAGCCCGTCTTCAACGCTATGCCCTATTCTTGGGAGCATATAGCTACAAAATCCAGTATCGCAGCCATGATGCCAACGCTAATGCAGACGCCATGTCCCGTCTGACAAGGACATTAACAGACTCTTCTCCACCTGTCAAGAGTTGTCGTTACACTAGCCTGTCCTTTCTGTCTTCCGGGGAAGTAGCAGCCCATACAGCCAAAGATACCTTCCTTAAGACAATACTCTCCTGGGTACGGTACGGTTGGCCTGCAACTGTCACACAGGATTATGAGCCTTACTTCCGTAGGCGTCTGGAATTAACTGTGTCTGGCAACTGTGTTTTATGGGGAGACCGAGTGATCGTTCCACAGACCCTCCGGAGACACATTCTGGAATTGCTACATACTGGTCATCCCGGGGGCACACGTATGAAACAAAAGGCCCGAGGCTATGTGTGGTGGCCAAACCTCGACTCCGATATCACGACATATGTGAATGCGTGTGCTGGATGTGCACAAACTGCGAGAGACCCTCCTCGAGGGTGCGTCCAGCCCTGGACTTGGCCCACGGTTCCCTGGTTTCGCCTACACTTGGACTTTGCAGGCCCGATCAGAGGACACACCTTTTTGATCATTATTGATGCCCATTCAAAGTGGCCTGAGGTCGTTCCTGTTACTCAGCCAACGACTAAGGCGACGATTTCCATACTGTTACATCTCGCTGCTACGTTTGGATACCCCAGAGAAATTGTCACAGACAACGGTGCACAATTCACAAGCCAGGAGTTTCAGGGTTTCCTGACTGCCCACAACATCAAACACAAGTTGACCGCACCTTACCACCCGGCTACAAATGGTCAAGCAGAAAGGTTTGTACAGACCTTCAAACGCTATTTCAAAGCTACTGTGGCTACAAGTAAACAACAGTCCCTGTCACCCCAGCAGCTGGACTCCTTCCTTTCTGCTTACAGAACCACACCACATGCAACCACTGGGAAAACTCCAGCTGAACTTCTTTTGGGTCGGCAGCCATGGACTGTTTTGGATATGCTCCGCCCTCAAACGGTCCAGGAACATGTACGGCAGTCCCAAGACAAGAGGGTCGAACACGACGAGATTCCCCGGTTTACAGCCCAGCAAAAGGTATGGGCCCGATCTTATGGCGCTTCCAACACTCGTTGGCTTCCTGCTATCGTCGCAGAGACTTTGGGACCCAAAATGTATCGGGTCTGCCTGGAAGATGGTTCCATTTGCAGAAGGCATGTGGACCAATTGCGTTCTCGTTCTCAGCTGCCCGAATCCCTGACATCGGCTGCACCTCCAGTGTCTCAAGGATCTGCTCCTACCGGATCAGGAGGCATTGAGACTGATGCTTGGGGAGACTCTGAACTTTTGAACTCAGCTCCAACAGAGCCCTCCAGCCCTGGTCCAGAGGTCTGCTCACCCTCTGAGCTAGGGAATCCCCTCTTGGCCCCGCCGGTGTCCATTCCGGCCAGCCCTGCTTCCTCCAGCCCCGAGTCGCTGGGTGCCCGTCCTCAACGACACTGTCGCCCTCCTGACCGGTTTCAAATGCAAGACCGGTTACGAGACTTTCGACGGGCCCGCCGAAAGTGATCCGCTGCCATTTTCCCCCCGGAGCTTCCCTGGAAGTTGTTCTCACATCCGGACGTGGAAGAAACCATGTAAATCTCCTGAGTTGGAGGACTGTATTGGACAATTATGAGTTACTGTTTTATGCCTGTTCTCGTTTTGTTGTTTTTTTTTTTTTGTTTTTTGTTTTTTTTTTAGGTATGGATGGAAGGTGTTATACCTGAAGGGTTTCACATGTACTGTCACTTTAAGGCTGGCTCCACCCAGGAGTGATGACAAGGGTCAAGGGGCAGAGTGGCCATCTTTAGACACATGTAGAGATGTATTGATATGCAGAGCTGTCCTGTAATGCTGTACAGTGAGTCCTGAATAAACAACCGTTGTTCCAGACCAGAGTCCTGTGTCTCTCACAACACGGAGAATATAACAGGTTACCAGGAGTTGGGTGACTCTGTTGCACAAACTGGACGCTGGACAGATGCCAAAGCATTGTCAAAGAGAGCATCTCCTTCCCATCAATCTAAGACACATATCAGTAACTTGTCCTTTGACCTAAGATATACAATCATAAATTGTTATAACTCGCTTTTAGATGACACTGACTTGTTATGGAAAACCACAGCTCGTTATAACTTGTTTAATATCTTAATATATTTCTATCCAAAAACTTCCATTCTGTCTTCCAGTACCAGTCCTCCCCTTGCATGAAGTTCTGCACTGTTAGCTATGCAAGATGTTTTCCACATACCAACGTTCTCCATTATTAGTTATGCGAGATGTTTCCCACAGAGCTATGGGAGAACGTTTAGCTTTCAACAAACAACTTACAATTAAGATTTAATTAACCCTTAACATACTGCAGACACATAATTAGTAGTCAACTTTACCAGTTATACTACACAATCACATGATTGCAGTGATAGCTTGTGGTTTGCTATAACAGTGATCACTCAATATAACCCACCCATGTCTTTTTCTCTCTAAATACTGTATATATTGTATGTTTTTCTCCTAGCTAGCGAAGAAGCATGTTAACAAACAAAACAGGTCTGCATGCAATAAAAAAAAACAAATAATTGACAACAATAAGGCTCCATGCACACAGGGCGTCATAAAAACGAGCTCCAAAGCTGTTTCTTGACGCCGGGAAAAAGCAGCTGTAAAAACGTGCTTTCAGTAGCTTTTTCATCTGTGACATAAGGGGGTGGGGTCTCCCGATGACATCATCTGGCGGCCACACTCCTAATGGCTATATAATAAGTTGCAGAGACCGGCATAATCACCGGAGACGTCGTCGGAGGAGGACCGGAGGAAGAAGAAGAGGCAACAGCAAAAGAGCAGAAGACCAGAAGACCGGAGAGGAGAAGACAAGAAGAGCGGACAGCAAAAGAGCAGAAGACCAGAGAGGAGAAGACAAGAAGAGAGGACAGCAAAAGAGCAGAAGACCGGAGAGGGAGAAGACCAGATGAAGATTTTTAATAAACTTTCCAAAACGTCTCCTGTCGTTATTTACACACACTGGCTTTTATGGGGTGAATGGGTAGAGGTACAGTGTACCCCATACCTATTCACATAGGGAGGGGGTCCGGGATCTGGGGGGCCCCCTTGTTAAAGGGGGCTTCCAGATTCCGATGAGCCCCCTGCCCGCAGACCCCCACAACCAATGGCCAGGGTTGTGGGCATGAGGCCCTTGTCCTCATCAACATGGGGGCAAGGTGCTTTGAGGTGGGGGGTGCAGAGCCCCCCCTGCCCCAAAGCACCCACACCCCCCCATGTTGAGGGCATGTGGCCTGGTATGGTCCAGGGGGGTGGGGCCGCTCGCTCGTCCCCTCCCCTTTTCCTGGCCTGCCGGGCTGCATGCTCGGATAAGGGTCTGGTATGGATTTTGGGGGGGACCCCACGCCGTTTATTCGGCGTGGGGCTACCCTCAAATTCCATACCAGACCCGAAGGGCCTGGTTTGGAACCTGGGGGGGAACCCCACGCCGTTTTTTTCCCCATTTTGGCATGGAGGTTCCCCTCAAGATTCTCACAGCGCAAGTCGCGCCGCAAGTCGGATCATCCTGACTTCCATTCAAATCAATAGGCTCCCATAGGGAACCATTGATTTTGAATGGAAGAAAAAAAAACGTATAACGTGGCTTAACGCACGTTAAGCAACGTTATTCAGCCTTTAGCAGTGTCAGACGTTTTTACAGCTTGACGCTGCAGTTCCAGAACGCACAGCTTTATGTGTGCATGAGGCCATAGAATAACATGGATGGGCGTTCTGCAGCTGCAAAAAAAAACGTCTGACGCTGCTAACAGCAGCTCCAAAAACGTCCAGTGTGCATGAGGCCTAAAGATAAAAAAAAAATATATCAGGCCTTGATTTAGGATAGCGTGCAGTTAGGTGTCAAAGTGAAGGCCATGGTCATAGTCAGGGTCAAATGTGTGTTTTAGGTAGGTATAAAAGAAAGGTTTTTTTTAGTTGTTGTTTTTTTTTTTGCGTAAGTATTCGCGTCAATGTGTTTAGATGAAAAAAGGCAAAATGCGTACTATTGTTTCTTAGCCCTACAGTAGTACAAAATACTACTACTAATGTACACTTATGTGGTATCCCAGTAAATGTCAGGGGTAAGATCATTTATTTTGTTTTTTGTTTTCAGTGAGATGTCATGGCATTGGCAATAAATATACAGCCAGGTTTTACATTTAAAATATATTTTACTCATTTGGATCAATTTTTCTACAATTAAAAAAAGGAGCTATTCATTACCACTTACCACCAAAAGAGAGCCCAATTTGTCCTGAAGAAAAAAAACAAGGTATAATTCACCTGGATACACTAATGATGCAATGATGTACACACTAGTAACCAAGAGAATAATACAGTTTATGATAAATGTTCCGAAAGACCATAGCCATAGTACGAGGACAATACGTCGGCGTACCATCATCTTGGATGAGTAGTTGAGGCGAGGAGTAAAAAGGCCTAGGTCTGAGCCTGTTCACTAACATAATGTGAGGTTTATTAGAAAATTTGCATAATTTCTGTTTGGCCCACATCAGAGATTTAGCAATTTTTGTTAGTTCTAACAATTTCAATTGGTTACGAATAGCTGTGACCCTGCGGTGTCGTGCAGAAGCTCACCCTCCAAGATCTTCAGATCCGGAGTAGGGACGCTTTCTTGTGGGCAGACTCCTTCTTGAGGTGAGAGCCCTCACAGATAAAGATGCCTCGAAAAAAGACCTTGTGTGCCTCCCTACATTTAATTGGAACCTACATTTAATTGGAAAAATTCAGTTAATCCCTCATCCAGTATCGACTTAACTGTAGGCACCTAGAGGAGGGACTCTTCGAGGCGCCAATGGCAGGTACGAGAGGAAACAGCTGTAAGGACCAAGTCTAAACTGATTGGGGCATGATCGGACTACGTAATGGAACCTATCTCAGATGCGACAGTATGAGCAATTAAGGGGGCGGAAATGAAAAAGTGGTCTAATCTGTAAAATATTTCACGAGGCAGAGAATAATAAGAAAATTGTTTATGCGTGGAATGTTTTAGTCTCCAGGAATCAAATAAATGTTTACACCTAATACACTTGCGGAAAGATGAAGCTTGAGATATAACCTTTTTGAAAGGCGTGTTGGGGACATAAAATTGAAATTGCCTCCCACAACCATGTGAGGGTGAGAGAACTGGTCAGTAGATTGAAACATAGTATCAAGAAAGAGAAGTTATCCCGAATTTGGTGCATAAACATTAATAAGGGTGAAAGCAGTCGACATGTATTCACAGCTCAGGGCTACATATCAGCCGTGGGGGTCACTAAGTGAATTCTTGACCCGACTAGGGCATGATTTTCAAATGAGAATTGCCACTCCCGCTTTCCAAGAGGAGTCTGAGGACAGGTACGAGATTGGGAAGAATTTAGATGTGAATTTGAATGAGCCCCCGGCCTTAAAATGAGTCTCCTGAACCAGAACATGATTTCAACTCCTTCAATACTATGGAGTTCAAACCTTTTACATTGTAAGACACTATTAACAAAGCCATAAGTACGACATCAAGTCAAGTAGCCAATGTATGTGCACATATAAAAAAAGGGCTTGTCCTATGTGAGTGAGTTCTCAAAGTTATGAGACTGAGTGTAAAACAAAAGATTGAAGAAAAAGAATAACAATTTAAGCCTGAGAAGCAAGTACTTCTCAGGAGGCCATGACCTCGGTCATGGATTCATAAGGGCAACATGGTGGTCTTCACCTGAGGAAGAAGAAAACCGGATGAGCAAATGAGGAAAGGGAGATAATAGGGGAGTGTTCTCCGTTGCTTTTCCATAGAACAAAGCTTATCAATCCAGCAGGAATAAGCATTAACATTTACCATCCTTTCAATCTCATGGTTATGCAAGAAAAAAAAGAAACGGTCCAAAAAAAAAAAAAAAAGGTGTTGAAGGCCTTTAACCTTCCTAGCGGTATTCCCGAGGGTGACTCGGGGTAAGATTTTTGTGCCAAAAGCAGTAACCCAGAGTCACACTCGGGGTAGCGCTAGGAAGCTCGCTGGATCCTGGTGGAGGTTTCACTTACCTTTTCTCCGGGATCCAGTGATGTATGAGAGCAGTGTCCGGCGGCGGATGTTCCTCTCGATCGTCTGTCAGCCCCGGCTTCCGTCTCCGGCGACGTGACGTCTGCCGGGGGTGGAACCGGCGGCAAATTCAAAAAGTATAAACACCAAACACACTAATACACTGTAATCCTATTGGATTACATTCCCAAAATATAATAAAGTGACCTTTGATTGCCCCCCAGTGCTTTCTCCATTGCACTTCCTGCATTATTCCCATACTTTGTATCTGGATTATTGCAGAGCAACCATGGCCTCAAGCAAGCGCGCCGCAACATCAAAAGTGATGTATGACCTGCTGGGCGATAGCGACAGCGATCCTGAATCGCACGGAGAGTGGAGTGACAGCGATTCATGGGAAAGCTCATCATCCGACGAAAGTGAGTTTAGTGATGATGATGTGCCGAGCGATGTGCGTACTTGGTGCGTGATTGACTGTGGTACGGAGCACGTAGCGCCCCCCAAGGTTCCCGTATACCGGAACGCCTGGTCTCAAAGTTGATGTTGAGGAGGATAACCCCTTAACGTATCTGAAGCTTTTTTTGACAGATGAGGTCATCGAAAAAATTGTTGTGGAGACCAACCGGTACCAGCAACAACAAGCCGCAGCACATCGGCGGTTTTCCAGGAGCAGGATGTGGGAACCCGTTACCAGTGCGGATATCTGGAGATTCCTGGGCCTTATTATTCTGCAGGGAGTGGTGGGGAAACCCCTGCAGAAGTGGTATTGGACCACAAACAAATTATTGGCCACTCCTTTTTTTGGAACCATTATGTCGGAGTACAAATTTTCCCTTATAATGCGATATTTGCACTTTGCCAACAATGAGGATTTTAATGAAACATCTCATCCGGCTCCGAAGCTGAAAAAGATCTGGGACATTTATCAATTCATTTTGAAAAACTTCCAGCGGTCCTATGTCCCAGAAAGAGACATTTGCATTGACGAAAGTCTTATGGCATATAAAGGGAGACTTAGCTGGATCCAATATATTATGCGTCCAAGCGAGCACGCTTTGGAATAAAATCCTTTATGCTGTGTGAATCCAGCTCTGGCTATATTTGGAACTCGGTCCTATATACCGGAAGAGGAACTAAGTTCAACCCAAGGTTCAGCAGCTATGGGATGGCAACTGGTTCAGTTCTGACGCTGATTGAGCCTCTGCTGGATCAGGGGTATTGTGTCACTACAGACAATTTTTATACCTCCCCAGAACTGTTTGAGTTCCTCCTACAGCATAAGACGGATGCTTATGGGACCGTCAGAGCAAACCGGCGTGACATGCCCCCCAGCTTTGCCAACAAAAAACTCAAGCCTGGAGAGTTAGTTGCCTGGCAGAAAGGCAAAATGTTGGCACTTAGATGGCGCGACAAAAAAGATGTCTGCCTGATGAGCACCATCCATAACACCGCCACTGTCATGGTCCATACAAAAGGGGGAAAAGATGTGCTGAAACCGCAACTGGCCCTGGATTACAATAACACCATGGGAGGTGTGGACAGAGCTGACCAGGCCATGACTTTCTATCCAGCAATGCGGAAACAGCAGAAGAAATACTATAAAAAAAATTTCAGACACCTCCTGGAGCAGTGTTTATGGAATGCCTTCATTCTGCTAAAAAAGAAAAGTGACCGGCCTATGATCCATGCGGACTTTGTGTGGAAAATTGCGGAGCTGATTTTTCTCAGGCACCAGACACCAACTGTAAGTCGATCTGGACGCCGTGCTGCTGGTGTTGTGAACCCCGAACGACTGACCGGTCGTCATTTTATGGACCTCATTCCGCCGACGGAGAAGAAGACTGCACCCACAAGAATGTGTGTGGTGTGCTGTTCCAAGCACGACGACACCGGGCGGAAAATAAGAAAGGAAACGCGGTACTACTGTCCAGACTGTGATGTTGGACTTTGCGCTGTACCCTGTTTCAAAATTTTCCACACCCGGGACGTTTATTGAAGCAGTATGAAGAGTAATATTGCATCCTTTTTGGGAAAAAAAAAAAATATATTGCATCCTTGTTTGACAAAAAAAAATGTCAGTGTTTTTGATTACATGATTTACTATCATTTATTGAATAAAAAGTGTTATTTTTTGGAAAAAAAAAGTGTTATTATTATATTATTATTTTATAGTTATTTATTATATTATAATTTAGGATTTTGTGTTTCAAACTTTATCATACTCGGGATGTTATAAAGAAGAACACACGGTAAAAAGAAATCATTAGTAAATAGGTGGTTTGGGCTGCTCATTCTCCAGAATTGCAAGCAAAATAATGGTACCGCTTTCAGCACCTAAAATCCGAAAGAATCATACCGCCAGGGAGGTTAAACATGTTCAGGAAGCCTAGGACCATAAAGAAATGTACACAAATTGAAAAATTGAAAAATGGGATCAGGAAAGATGACATTGTGACAAAAAGTAAATAGGACAAACGGTGGACCACTTCAGGGTCTTATGAGGAGAAAACACGAATAGCCAGGTTCAGGGGTTCATGGAGGTTGTTTGGAGGGTAGGAATCTTTTTGGTGTGGAAGAGGACTTCTTCTTATTTTGCTTGGCAGGGGTCCACATCCTGGTCAGGGCTATTAAAGCTGAACTTTGTAGGGGTTGTGCAAGAGCCTGATCTTCCTCTGGCAGTGGTGGGAGACCAAGGCTTCGGATAAAGGCATCTGATTCATGCAAGTCCCTTAGGCTATGTTGCACACCTTCCCAAATGACAATGAGGCGGAAAGGGAATCTCCAATAATAGGTTACTGGACGAAGCTGAGGGTGGGAGGAGATGGGGCAAAGCTGACATGGTTTAGCCAGGATAAGTAATAGGGCTAGGGTAATTGAAAATTTGTAATTTATCGCCGTTAAAAGTAAGAGATTTGTTCCTGGCAGCAAAGGCCAGTGCTTCCTTGCTGTTATAGTAATGAAATTTGATGATCATGTCCCTAGGACGAGCTCCTGCAGGTGGTTTGGGTCCCAGGGATCTATGTGCCCATTCCGGACGCCAAACTTTGTCTGCTATGTTGGGGGCCAGGGAGTTGACGAGGCCTAGGAGATAGGAGCGCAAGTTATTATCCCCCCCAGATTCTGAGATGCCTCTTATGCGCAAATTTTGGCACTGTTCTCTATTCTCCAAATCCTCCTGTTGGAGATGCAGTTGGGAAACACTGTTATTTAGAGAAAATTTTTCCTCCTCCAGAACTTGAACATATTGAAATATCCCATTTCCTGATTCTTTACAAGGATAGGTAATTGGCCAAATAATCAGATAGATAGTATTGTAACTTGCAGTTTATTAAACAGGTGCAAATGTAGAATCATTAATGCAAAACTAGTTCAAGGTGGTAAAAAAAACATGCATACATTGCAGAGTAATGAAAGCAGCACAAACATAGAAGCAACATCTCAGTCAGGGTAACATGTGGCAGCATAGTATACTCAATAGGACTCTAAAAAAACAGAGTGTCAGACTGAGAATCACTATTTCAGTAAAACAGTATAGAACACGGCTACTTGTAATAATTCTATTAAAAAGAATCTGTCTCAATCTAGGATAACACAGGTGAAAAGTTAGAGGGATACAAGACCAGAGGACACTGGGGGGCCACCCCACTGGAAGTGAAAAACTCAGGTAACAATCAGGGAGAGCTCCTAAAAAATGCTACATGGCTCCAGCCCAGCTGCTTGGACATTGTTTTTACAATGGAGAGCCTCTTAACTGGCTGCATGTTACCTGCTCAGCTACGTCCCTTTCATCACTGCGGCCTCTTTGAGCTGCTGCTGAGGGAGAAAAAGTGAGGAATTTGTATTCCCTGGGCTTTAAAGGGGGCTTTAAAGGGGCCTTTGCTTGCATCTAATCATGGTGAGTAAATGGGCACTCCACCACAAATTCCCTTGCACAATAAATTTAAGCCCAGATGAAGAGAGGTTTTTGCATGTCTGTTTAAATCATTACAGATTGACACTTTCTTTTTTTTTACTTTATACTAGCTGACTTCCCCAGAGACCACCCAAATTCAGGAATTTAAAATGGTGCTGTGTGGTTTTACTGCAGAATGAACAGTAAAATCTATTAAATTGAGTTAAAAAAATATGATATCTACTGGCAGGATGAACAGGTAATGTTAAAAGGAAAACAAAATCTGATGTTCTAAAGCTAGATAAAGGATGGGTTCACTTCTTGGAGCATGTTACATATTACACCCATATTTAGGGTGTAACATGTAACATGCTCCTGTGCACCCGCCTCCCACCCCTGGAGTTCCCCTCTCTGTGACAGCAGGCTTGGAATCTGCTCCCTGTACCCGCTGTCACATTTTGAAAATGGCACAGCTCTGTGGGGCTCCACATGCACAGCGGCATCATTCATTCACAAGAATCTATGAATAAATAAACTACATGTCCTGCCTGCAATAGTGGCAGATGGACTTACGGTATCAATAAACTGAGAGTGTGCTGAAAAGCACACTCATAGTTTATTAACAATGATTACAGTTTAGGAACTTTCTGTGCATACAGAGGTACTGGCAGAGAGTTTTAGGCATTGTGTGCAGGAGCCTGGCATTTTACTCATGATCCACTAATCATGGGTGCAATGCTCTGCAGGCTCCAGTGAAAAAAATATTAAATGCTAATTTTTTCCTGCAAAATATATGCATTTATTATTTTTTTCACAAAGATGTATTTAGCCTGGATAACATATGTTTGTTTTAGTTTGCTCATAGTTCTACTTTAAAATCTATAATTTCCCTTTTCTTCCTTAGTTACTTTCTTTTCTTTATCCATCCATATTTATGCCAATTTAAACTTTTAAACTGTAACTCGAGCTAGATGGGAAGAAGTAATATGTATTTTGTATTTATATTTCAACCACAATGGACACTATTCAACATGCTACTTTCCAATTTTTGGGTTAGAATGATCCTTGTTTATTTGTAAAAATATGCCAACAGTTACACAGCTTTGCTGTATTCAGTGGGCTTTGGCCACCTGTTTCTTTAGATATACAGTAAGACCCCGTTCAGACAGGACACGACTTGGTGGGGCGACCTGTGAAGTCGCGGTGCACACTTGCACGGACTTCATATCATTGAAGTCAATGCAAGTCGCCTCCAGGTCGCCCCAAAGTAGTACAGGTCCCTTTTTCTAAGTCGGAGCGACTTGTGTCGCTCCTATTAGAACGGGTCCTGTACTATTCAATGGCGAGCGACCCACCGCGACTTGTCAGGCGACCAAGTCTTAGTGTTGTTTAAAACAGTCTGTATTCTCTTTATCGTTTGAGATACTCAATACAGTATATAAAAAACAAACAAAAAAAAATCTATCATTTCATGGCACGTGGCTATGACCCCTTTATTCAACTGTGAACTCAGCTTGGGCATATGGGTGGGAATTGCTCCCAAACTGGATCCCTGCTTTAAATAAAAGGACTCCCATACTTTAAGCCTCAGAATTTCCCTTTAAACTAACAGAGGTACCAGCAGTCACAACAAGACCCTTCAACAGTGTTGTTACCCTAGGCGATTTTTAGATCAGGTCAGAATCACTTTATGCTATTCAATCAAATTCTCATTAATCAGATTTAGTTTGATTACCCAAGCCAGCCCAATATGTTTCTAATTGTTAACTGCACAACACTGAGCTAAAATTCCCAGCAATTACTTTCTTTATTACATATTTATGCAAAGATGCCCGATCTTGACGTTATTGTTTTTCCAAGCATTAATTACAATAAGTAAACCCTTTGTGCACTTCTACAACATAGGAAATGTTCATCTCAAGAGGTTTTCAACAGATAAAGCCATTTCATTGTAAATAATAAAAGGTATCTCTGTTTTCTGTTGTGCGCAATGCACATTTGCGTACAATATTCTTTTTAAAGTGAATACGAGTAAAAGGCAGCACTATCTGTTTTTTTTCTCCTTTTTCATGAAATGGCACAATGAAATAAAGCAAAGCATAATCGCCTTGTATTTCAAACAAATATTTAATGGCTTTTTGCTGGGGGTTTGGACTTTTGATGTTAAGATATCCTGGGTAATTTACGTGAAGAATGGCTTTTAAGAATGTTTATCTCAACATGAATATGCAAATAGCTACAGGAAAAATAAAAGTGAAATGGTGGAGTAACCCAGGTGAAGTCTTTCATCTGCAATGATAATGCCTCCCGTACAATGGATTCTTCTGACAATCAGATGCTTTCAAAGTTACAGTCTTTTCCTGTGTTATGTATAGATTGACAACATGCATTACATTTTTTTTTTTTTTTTACAACTTTATTGTTTAACATTCTGTGCACAATTACATTTTTTTAAAATGTTGATACTTTGGTCAAAGATGGCATTTATCTCCTCAAGAATTGTGATTGTGGGGATATTTTCCCATTCTCATACAACTTGTTCTAGCGCCAGGATCCACTGTGAAACTTTCCCAATAGTGAATGCAGAGTACATTTGATACATCAGATCCTTTATGCACGGAAAAGTGTAACATTAGGACCTACTCACACCGATATTCAACAACAATCTGGATATCTCCATGTGCATCCAATTATCTAAAATAATTCATTATTGATCTAAAAGACAACCTTTTTTCTGTCTAGCCTGCTAAACTAATCTCACTCCTTTAAGTGATTGTAAAGTCTTGTGTTTTTTTTTTTTTTTTTTTTTTAATAACAAACATGTTATACTTACCTCCTCTGTGCAGTTGGTTTTGCACAGAGCAGCCCCAATCCTCCTCTTCTCAGGTCCCTGGCTGAAGCTCCTGGCCCCTCAAGAATTGTGATTGCTATGGGGGGCACCCAAGCCTGAGCTGCAGCTTTGTGTATCCATTCAGACACGGAGCTGCCATTCAGCTCCGCCCCCTCTCTATCCTGATTAGCTATCTGACTTTGATTGACAATCGTAGGAGTCAATGGCGCTGCTGCTGTGTCTCAGCCAATCAGGAGGAAGAATGCTGGATGGCTGATGGACCCCTGAACATCACTGCATAGAGGTTGGGCTCAGGTAAGTATTAAGGGGTGCTGGGACAGCTGCTCCACACACACAGAAGGATTTTTATCTTAATGCATAGAATGCATTAAGATAAAAAGTCTTCTGACTTTACAACTCCTTTAATCCCAGGAACTAGGGTTGGATTTCCATCACTGGAGCTAACCTGTACTGCACAAAGCAACAAACATCTGCTAGAGATCAATACAGAATGTTTTATTTTACTGGTCTTCACCTGTCTTAGAAGTTTGTGACAATGTTAAATAATGTTTAAAAAAGATAGCTGTTTCTATAATGATGATAGAAAAAGAAAAATTTGACCAATAACTTTATGTGAAAAAGATGGCTCCTGGCATCTAACACCTTTAGTTTATTAAAAAGGAATAGCGCACACATGCAAAAGAAATGACTATCAAATATGGAGACAATCCATAAATAAAAATGGGGATTTTGTCCCACCATATGGCCATATCGTGCTCAAGCCCACCACTGCGTCAAAGTACCCCATTATCAGTGGGTCCTACACTATCCATAAAAAAGGGGTGAATCCAGCCTCTCTAGAGTACAGGTGTGTGTGGGGGGTGCTCAACCTCAGAAGTCTGGTCAGACCGAATACATAATAAACAAGCAAAAAATTGGGGGAGCAAACCCTGAACATGTATATCTAAAGCCGATGCAGCTATGGACCAAGCAACATGTATATTAACCACTTAAGCCCCGGAGGATTTGGCTGCTAAAGGTCCAGACCCCTTTTTTCAACTTGGCACTTCGTGACTTTAACTGATAATTGCGCGGTCATGCAATGCAGTACCTAAACGAAATTTACGTCCTTTTTTTCCCACAAACAGAGCTTTCTTTTGGTGGTATTTGATCACCTCTGCGCTTTTTATTTTTTGCGATATTAATAAAAAAAGAGCGAAAATTTTGCAAAAAAATGACATTTTCAACTTTGTCTTTTAAAAAATATCCAATATACTCAATTTATGTCATTTTTTTTGGCCAAAATATATTTAGCTACATGTCTTTGACAAAAAAAAAATCAATGAGCGTATTTTTATTGGTTTGCGCAAAAGTTATAGCGTCTACAAACTATGGTGTAAATACTGAAATTTACGAAGCTTTAATTTCTGACTGCCTATCTCATTTCATGAAGTGCTAAAATGGCGGGGCAGTACAAAACCCCCCCAAACTACCACTTTTTGGAAAGTAGACATCCTAAGGAATGTTCTGAGGGGCATGTTGAGCTCATTGAATATTTTATTTTTTTGTCACAGGTGTTTGAAAAATGACAAAAATAATTTTTTTTTTTTTTTTTACACAAAGTTGTCATTGAAATGATATATTGCTCACACATGCCATGGGTATATGTGTAATTACACCCCAAAATATATTCTGCTGCTTCTCCTGAGTACAGGGATACCACATATGTGAGACTTTTTGGGAGCGTAGCTGTGTACGGGAGCCGGAAAACAAATCACCACCATCAGAATTTCAAAGGGCGTACATTTTTCATTGCATTTTCTCACTACCTATAACGGTTTTGGAGGCCCTGAAATGTCAAGATACCACAAAACCCCCCCAAATGACCCCATTTTGGAAAGTAGACACACCAAGCTGTTTGCTGAGAGGCATGGTGAGTCCATGGAATATTTTATATTTTGCCACAAGTTTCGGGAAAATTACAATTTTTTTTTTTAATTTTTTTTTTTTACACAACGTTGTCACTAAAAGATAAATTTCTCACACATGACATGGGTATATGTGGAATGACACCCCAAAATACATTCTGCCACTTCTCCTGAGTATGGGGATGCCCCATGTGTGAGACTTTTTGGGAGCCTAGCTGTGTACAGGACCGCGAAAACCAATCAACACTCTCAGGTTTTCTAATGGCGTAAATTGTTCATGTCACCTCTGCACTACCTGTCGCAGTTTCGGAGGCCCTAAAATTCCAAAATAGCACAAAACCCCCCCAAATGACCCCATTTTGCAAAGTAGACACCCCAAGCTATTTGCTGAGAGGCATGGTGAGTCCATGGAATATTTTATATTTTGCCACAAGTTCCGGGAAATATATATATATATATATATATATTTTTTTTTTTTACACAAAGTTGTCAGTAAATGATATATTGCTCACACATGCCATGGGTATATGTGAAATGACACCCCAAAATACATTCTGCTGCTTCTCCTGAGTACAAGGATACCCCATGTGTAAGACTTTTTTGCAGTCTAGCCGCGTACAGGACCCGGAAAACCAATCTGCACCTTCTGGCTTTCTAAGGGCGTAAATTGTTGATCTCACTCCTTACTACCTATCACACTTTTGAAGTCCATAAAAGGCCAAGATGGCACAAAACCCCCCCAAATGACCCCATTTTGCAAAGTAGACACTCCAATCTATTTGCTGAGAGGCATGGTGAGTATTTTGCAGCTCTCATTTTTTTTGGAAAATGAAGAAAAAACAGGAAAATGCATTTTTTTTCCTCTTTTTTCAATTTCCAAAACTTTGTGACAAAAAGTGAGATCTGCAAAACACTCAACATGCCTCTCTGCAAATAGCTCAGGGTGTCTACTTTCCAAAATGGGGTCATTTGGGGGGGTTTTGTGCTATCTTGGAATTTTAGGGCCTCCGAAACTGTGATAGGTAGTCAGGAGTGAAATCAACAATTTACGCCCTTGGAAAGCCTGAAAGTGGAGGTTGGTTTTCGGGGTCCTGTACTCGGCTAGACTGCAAAAAAGTCTCACACATGGGGTATCCCTGTACTCAGGAGAAGCAGCAGAATGTATATTGGGGTGTCATTTCACATATACCCGTGGCATGTGTGAGCAATATATCATTTACTGACAGCTTTGTGTAAAAAAAAAAAAAATATATATATATATATATATTTCCCGGAACTTGTGGTAAAATATAAAATATTCCATGGACTCACCATGCCTCTCAGCAAACAGCTTGGGGTGTCTACTTTCCAAAATGGGGTCATTTGGGGGGGTTTTGTGCTATCTTAGAATTTTAGGGCCTCCGAAACTGTGATAGGTAGTCAGGAGTGAAATCAACAATTTACGCCCTTGGAAAGCCTGAAAGTGGAGGTTGGATTTCGGGGTCCTGTACTCGGCTAGACTGCAAAAAAGTCTCACACATGGGGTATCCCTGTACTCAGGAGAAGCAGCAGAATGTATTTTGGGGTGTCATTTCACATATACCCGTGGCATGTGTGAGCAATATATCATTTACTGACAGCTTTGTGTAAAAAAAAAAAATATATATATATATATATATATTTCCCGGAACTTGTGGTAAAATATAAAATATTCCATGGACTCACCATGCCTCTCAGCAAACAGCTTGGGGTGTCTACTTTCCAAAATGGGGTCATTTGGGGGGGTTTTGTGCTATCTTAGAATTTTAGGGCCTCCGAAACTGTGATAGGTAGTCAGGAGTGAAATCAACAATTTACGCCCTTGGAAAGCCTGAAAGTGGAGGTTGGATTTCGGGGTCCTGTACTCGGCTAGACTGCAAAAAAGTCTCACACATGGGGTATCCCTGTACTCAGGAGAAGCAGCAGAATGTATATTGGGGTGTCATTTCACATATACCCATGGCATGTGTGAGCAATATATCATTTACTGACAGCTTTTTGTAAAAAAAAAAAAAAATATATATATATATATATTTCCCGGAACTTGTGGCAAAATATAAAATATTCCATGGACTCACCATGCCTCTCAGCAAACAGCTTGGGGTGTCTACTTTCCAAAATGGGGTCATTTGGGGGGGTTTTGTGCTATCTTGGAATTTTAGGGCCTCCGAAACTGTGATAGGTAGTCAGGAGTGAAATCAACAATTTACGCCTTTGGAAAGCCTGAAAGTGGGGACTGGTTTTCGGGGACCTGTACTCGGCTAGACTGCAAAAAAGTTTCACACATGGGGTATCCCTGTACTCAGGATAAGCAGCAGAATGTATTTTGGGGTGTCATTTCACATATACACATGGCATGTGTGAGCAATATATCATTTAGTGACAACTTTCTGTAAAAAAACAACAAAAAAAAAAGAAATAATAATTTTCCCGACACTTGTAGCAAAATATAAAATATTCCATGGACTCACCATGCCTCTCAGCAAATAGCTTTGGGTGTCTACTTTTCAAAAAGGGGTCATTTGGGGGGTGTTTGAACAGTCCCGGCATTTTACGCTCAATCTTAGCCACACATCACCCACTCTTCTAACCACTTGAAAACCAAGCCTTTTCTGTGCCTTTTTGTTTACATGAAAAAATATTTTTTTTTTACTAGAAAATTACTTTGAACCCCCAAACATTATATATTTCTTTAAAGCAGAGGCCCTATAGAATAAAATGGTGGATGTTGCAATTTTTTTTGTCACACGGTATTTGCGCACAGATTTTCCAAACGCAATTTTTGCGAAAAAAATACATTTTTTTTAAATTTATTGCACAAATACACTATATAATTCCAATTTGTTTGGTAAAATTTAAAAGATGATCTTATGCCGAGTTCATAGACACCTGACATGACATGCTTTAAAAATTGCGCACACCTGCGCAGCGGCAAAAACGTACGTACATTTTTAAAAACCTTTAAAAGTCTCTACAGGTTACCACTTTAGACTTACAGAGGAGGTCTACTGCAAGAATTACTGCACTCGATCTGGCGATCGCGGCGATACCTCACATGCATGCTGAAATTGCGGTTTACATATGACACTAGACCAACGCGTGCGTGTGCCATTGCGCGCAAGCACGGGGGAAAGGGGGCGGAGCTCGATTTTTTTTTTTTTTTTTTTTTTTTTTTTTTTGCTCTTTTATGTTATTTTGACACCTTTCCTTTAATTTTTTTTTTTTTAAATCATTTTTATTGCTATCACAGTGAATTTAGATATCCCCTATGATAGCAATCGGTAGTGACAGGTACTCTTTTTTTTAAAAATTGGGGTCTTTTATACTCTAGATCTCTCCTCTGACCTTAATGCTTCTGACCACGCCAAAATTGGTGTGATAAAATACTTTCCCAATTTCCCAATGGCCCTGTTTATTTCTGGCGAAAAAGAAGTCATGAAATGCTCGTAGCCTCCGGCATCTTAGGCCATAGAGATGATTGGAGCCATTCTAATCTTCAATTAGCTCTATGGTTAGATAACTGAACCACCGGCTGCACTCTCGGGTTAACCGGTGGGACAGGAGAGCCCGAGAAAAACCACGGAAGGCTGCGGAAGGCGGCGGTGGGGGGGGGGAGGCCCCTCCCACTGCATGTAAAAGCAGTCTAGCGGCCAATTACCTGCTAGGATTGCTTTTACATGTAAGCCGACCGCTGGCTGTAAAAAACGATACCAAGATGATGCCTAAATCTGCAGGCATCATCCTGGTATAACCACTCAAAGTCCAGCAACGTACCAGTACATTGCTAGTCCTTGTTTGGCATATAGGTTTTTTTTTTTTTCATGCAGCCTGTGGGCTGAACGGAAAAAAAGAGAACCTATCAGAAATCAGCACAAGAATAATGCGTAGTATTACTCATCATTAACCGCCCAAACAACCACCCACTGAATTTAATGATGGGTATACACGGCACTATCCACGTATACCAAAATAGGATTTTAACTGCAGTGCTGAAATCAGAAAATCACCACAGCTGCTATCAGCAAAGGTATCCATATATGCTGAGCGCAAACACTGTTTGTGTCAGAATATATAAAATCAATGCGTGGTAGCCGACAAGTACCTGCAAGAGAAACAGGTCACAAAAGAATGAAAAAACAAAGTACATTAAAAAAAAGTACATTAGGAAGAGTAGGACATATAAAATGACTGACAACAACAAAAGTTTTTGGATTCTCATCATTAACCGCCCAAACAACCACCCACTGAATTTAATGATGGGTATACACGGCGCTATCCACGTATACCAAAATAGGATTTTAACTGCAGTGCTGAAATCAGAAAATCACCACAGCTGCTATCAGCAAAGGTATCCATATATGCTGAGCGCAAACACTGTTTGTGTCAGAATATATAAAATCAATGCGTGGTAGCCGACAAGTACCTGCAAGAGAAACAGGTCACAAAAGAATGAAAAAACAAAGTACATTAAAAAAAAGTACATTAGGAAGAGTAGGACATATAAAATGACTGACAACAACAAAAGTTTTTGGATTCTCATCATTAACCGCCCAAACAACCACCCACTGAATTTAATGATGGGTATACACGGCGCTATCCACGTATACCAAAATAGGATTTTAACTGCAGTGCTGAAATCAGAAAATCACCACAGCTGCTATCAGCAAAGGTATCCATATATGCTGAGCGCAAACACTGTTTGTGTCAGAATATATAAAATCAATGCGTGGTAGCCGACGAGTACCTGCAGGAGAAACAGGTCACAAAAGAATGAAAAAACAAACAAAGGACATTTAAATGTACAGTAAGAAGAGTAGAAGGACATATAAAATGACTGACACAACAACAGTTTTTGGATCCTTTTATTTTTCTTTCTAACTGTTTCTTCATGTCTTGATTTGGAAGGGACTGCGATCTTCTGCGATCTTCTCTTCCAGCTTGGGTCTCTCAAAATGTCGATGGACATCCAACATCCTTCGAGACCCTGTGTTTGTGTGCCCTACACTGTGTCGTGCTGTACCCTACACTAAAACTCCACTAGTGTATGGTAGCGCTCAAAACATTCCCCGATGCAGAGACCAGGTTGGTCAGGACATTTGGGACAATAATAACGGGTGTCACGCCTAAATCCGCGCCTGCTACAGACACGACATCTTCTTTGGGGCCATCTTTGGGTAGGGGTACTCGGGAGGGCATAAGGAAAATGCCTCTCATGCAGCCGGCTCACTGCATCTGGAAGGGGAAGTTGGGCAGGCATGCCTCCTGGGTACAGGTAGGCAAGGATGATCTCTTCCTGGAATTCCCGGAAAGATCCAGTTCGTCCTGACGCCTTGTATAGGACAAAGGCGTTCAGCATCGCCAATTGGAATAAATAAACAGACACTTTTTTGTACCAGCGTCTGGCTTTACGGGCAACTAAATACGGCGCCAAAATCTGGTCGTTAAGGTCCACCCCTCCCATGTTAAGGTTATATTCGTGGACACAGAGGGGTTTCTCCACAACGCCAGTTGCCGTAGTGATTTGGATTGTCGTGTCTGCGTGAAGGGAGGACAGAACATAAACATCCCGTGTATCCTTCCACTTCACCGCAAGCAATTTGTCCGTTTTCAAGCAGGCTCTCGCCCCCCGACTAAGACGGGAATCTACAAGCCGTTGGGGGAAGCCCCGGCGATTAGGTCGCACGGTGCCACATGCGCCAATTTGTAATTCGAGCAGGTGACTAAATAGTGGCACGCTTGTATAAAAGTTGTCCACGTACAAATGGTACCCCTTTCCGGATAAGGGTGACACCAAGTCCCAAACGATCTTACCGCTGCTCCCTATGTAGTCTGGGCAGTTGGGGGGCTCCACACAGCTATCTTTTCCCTCATAGACCCGGAAACTAACTGTATAGCCTGTGGCCCTGTCACACAATTTATACAGTTTGACCCCGTATCTGGCACGCTTGCTGGGGAGGTACTGTTTCATAGCAAGGCGGCCAGTAAATTTAATCAGGGACTCGTCAACGCAGACAACTTGTTTGGGGGTAAACAAGGCTGCAAACCGCTGATTGAAGTGGTCTATGAGGGGCCGAATTTTGTGGAGCCGATCGTATGCAGGGTCTCCCCGAGGACGACAGATTTCATTGTCGCTGAAATGCATAAATCGCAGAATTTGCTCATATCTCGCCCTGGACATGGAGGCAGAGTACATGCGCATATGGTGAAGTGGGCTAGTGGACCAATATAGCCGCAATTCACTCTGTTTAGTTATGCCCATGTGGAGGGAAAGGCCCAGAAAGATCTTAAATTCGGAAACCGTTAAAGGTTTCCAGCCGAATTGTCTGGCAAGGGGCGAATTTGGGTTGGCGGCGATAAATTGTTGAGCATATAAATTTGATTGATCCACAATAGATCTGAAAAGATCTTCCGTGAAGAACAGCTCAAAAAAGTTCAGGGGCGTAAAACCAGCTGTCTCCACGTGGATTCCAGGTTGGGCGGTGAATGGGGGAAGTACTGGCGCTGTAGTATCAGTGGGTTGCCAATTAGGAAATGCCAGCGCATCAGGGAGGGCACTATGGGCTCTACGGGCCTGTCTTCGAATACGCGGTGGCTGCGGGCCACTACTTGTGCTAGCCACCGCACCAGCTTCAACTGCACTTAGGGGACTCGCCACGTCACCAGGTCTTACGTCTTACTGCAGTGCTGGTTGTACTAGGTCCAGGGTGTACTAGGCCGCTGGCGCTTGCCAGGTCGCCAGAAGGATGAGCGGCACTAGTACCCACACTCTGCTCCATACGAGCACCCTGCGATTCCTGCATCTCAACAACACCAGAATGGGGTCGGGTACGCCTGGGTCTAACAGGGACCCATCTGTCGTCGGAGCTATCTGTCAGGGAGCCGCTGCTGTCATTTGGTTCGTATACTGACCCTGATTCTGCCGGTGAGGCTTCCCCATCGCTCTCACCTGGCATGGTCATTATACTGTAAATAGCTTCATCACTGTACGAACGTTTAGACATTTTGGTAACTAAATTTACCCGTACAGTGATGCGACTCACAGGTAATAAAAGCACCTGGTTGTCGAAGACTATTTCAAGCGCTACCAAAAAAACTGCTAATGCTAGCAGGGATCAGGCCTGACTCTGCTAACACAGCGGTTTTGTGTCTTGTGTTTTTTTGTAAGTGACAGTAATCTGTTGATTACTACACTTACCTGGGTGAAAGGGTTAAACGCAGGTGCTGGCAGGAATCAGTGCTGATCGTGCAAACACTGCGTTTTGGGAACCCTAAACTATGGGGGCGCTAGTATAGCTCTGATCAGATCAGATATTGATCTGTTCAAACACTATACTAGAAATGGAAGTGTAGGTGCGTGCGTGTGTGTGTGGCAATCAAGGGGTTATTTCTAAACTATGCGCTGGGGATCTGGGGGGGGGTGGCGGGGACCCTAAACCTCCTTTGGGAAAGAAACTAGCTAGCTAGCACAACCTCAAGTCACAATGACACCAATACAAAATACAGTAAAAACAGTATATTATGTGTGTATTAGTGCTAATGTGACAGAGGGTGTAGGGGTTAACGGGATGTGATCAGGGGGGGATCAGGGGTTTAAATCTTTATTGGAAGGGGCTGGCGGGTATCCTAAGGATAAAAGGAACGGTGGCAAGCGCTAAACCTGGTCACAAGTCACACTTATACAGGTATATAGAAAATGCTATATACTGTATACAGTGTGCGTTGTGGCAGGGGGTGTAGGGGTGATCAGGGGGGGATCAGGGGATTAAATCTTTATTGGGCGGGTGGCGGGGACCCTAAACCTGCTTGGGACACAAACTTAGTCGCCTGCGCTAATTCTGATCACAATCACACTAATACAAAAATACAAAAACACAGTATATTACGTTTGTATTAGTGCTGATGTGACAGAGGGTGTAGGGGTTAACTAGCGGTGATCAGGAGGGGATCAGGGGGGATCAGGGGCTCAAATCTTTATTAGGGGGGGGTGGCGGGTAATTCAAGTGGAAAAGGGGGGGTCGCAAGCGCTAGACCTGACCACAAATCACACTTATACGGGTATATAGCAAAATGCTATATACTGTATACGGTGTGTGTTATGGCAGGGGGTGTAGGGGTGATCAGGGGGGGGTCAGGGGCTTAAATCTTTATTGGGCGGGTGGCGGGGACCCTAAACCTTCTTGGGACAGAAACTTAGTCGCCTGCGCTAATTCTGATCACAATGACACTAATACAAAAATACAATAACACCGTATATTGCGTTTGTATTAGTGCTGATGTGACAGAGGGTGTAGGGGTTAACGGCGGTGATCAGGGGGGGTTCAGGGGGGATCAGTGGGTTAAATCTTTATTAGGGGGGGGTGGGGGGTAATTTGAGTGGAAAAGGGGGGGTCGCAAGGGCTACACCTGTTCACAAATCACACTTATACAGGTATATAGGTATATGCTATATGCTGTATATAGTGTGTGTTGTGTCAGGTGCTGTAGGGGTTAATTGGGGGGGCGATCGGGGGTGAAATGTGCCTATCTAGCTGTGTGTGATGTGCTTGGTGCAATTACTCACAGTAAGATGTGCTCTCCTCTCACGCTGGATCCGAAAAGACCGTTGGGAGGGGAGGGCACATCTCCTCTAAGCCTGTGTTTACATTTCACAGGCTTAGAGGGAGATCTGATTGGGCAGGACCGATCAACAGGTCCAGACCAAAAATGATTGGCCTGGACCTGATGACTGATCGGTTCTGAACCCAATCGAGTCATCGGCGGCGGCGGCGGGGCGCGGGAGCGCGCATAGGGCCGGCAAAAAGTGCTGACGTAGGCCTACGTCAGTTTGCCTGGCCGGGGCTGAGCGCCGACGTAGATCGTCGTGCGCCGGTCGTTAAGTGGTTAAAAAGGAATAGCGCACACATGCAAAAGAAATGACTATCAAATATGGAGACAATCCATAAATAAAAACGGGGATTTTGTCCCACCATATGGCCATATCGTGCTCAAGCCCACCACTGCGTCAAAGTACCCCATTATCAGTGGGTCCTACACTATCCATAAAAAAGGGGTGAATCCAGCCTCTCTAACCCTTAAGGACAACACTACTTGCTGGGATAGATGTGCTAATGCACTACAAAGGACTCCTCCTATATCTACTTGATAGTGGACTCTGATAGAGTACAGGTGTGTGTGGGGGGTGCTCAACCTCAGAAGTCTGGTCAGACCGAATACATAATAAACAAGCAAAAAATTGGGGGAGCAAACCCTGAACAGTATATCTAAAGCCGGTGCAGCTATGGACCAAGCAACATGTAGTGTATATTAAAAAGGAATAGCGCACACATGCAAAAGAAATGACTATCAAATATGGAGACAACCCATAAATTGTCACAGGTCTAGAGTGCTAGTTTTAGAAATTGGGCCCCACAATGAAACATAGGCTGGCAGACAGTTCATTTAAGAGAGTTTGTCCTCTACAGAGCACTACAATCTCTTGGCAAAAACCCTGACATCTGTGACAAGAGGTGATTACGCATACCATCCCTGTTCCATGATGCAATAGTGCTCTTGGTTGTGCAGCCAATTACCAGGCTGGAACAGTGTCACGTGGCTGGAATATCTAAAAAGTGATTTTTAAAAAGTCTTGTTTGCAAAGTAACATCTTGTGGTTTAGAGGCACTCTACAGTGGGGGCATCTGCATGTTAATTTCTTAAATCTTAAGTTTGGCTAATATTAAAAAAAACATAAAAATCTGCACAAGGTGCATCAATTTCAGTTATTATGAGGTACCCCTTATGAGATGTTAATTCTTTAGGAGAAATCTTCCTGCATATACTGTATACATCTATGTGCTTACTGTTGCTAGTTGCCTTTTGTAAGTTTCCCCCATGACCCCACCTAGACATATAATTTACCAATGCATTTTTTTTTCTTTTCCTCCCTCTCTCTTCAATGTCTTCCATTGGTTTCTAATAGTAATTTTCTGTTGGTATATTTTTTGATAAGATGTTATTATGTTGAATTTTAATTTACTTCAACTTTAATATATGCATATTTGTTGTTTCATACTGCTGGCAAGGATTCTGATAAAGCATTGCTAATGAAACATGTTGATCCTGCACCCTCATCTTTTGTGGACAGAAGCTGGCTATGTATCGCATATTGTACCACTGTTTCAACTTGTCCAGCTTTGCATATATTAGACTTTATGTGTGTAGCTTTAAAGTTTACATTTTACCATGTCTTAAAATAAAGAATATACTATACTGACTGTTGTATTTTGGCTCATGTAACTTCTCCAGGACTGCCCGCCGCAGATATACTGTGGCAGGCAGCCCCTCCTGCGCGAACCGACGTAGGGCTACTTCGGTCACGCGCCTGTAGCTAGGGGGCGAGCCCCGGCGGCGTGGTCCCGCCCCCACTCAGCATCGGGGACACTGATGCACGGGGCAGGCAGCTCCAGTTGCTGCCTGGCACCCGCGATCATTCCCTGATGAGAGAGAAGAACGGTCAGCTGTTGTAAACACAGCTAACCGTTCTTCTCTCTGGAATGATCACAGAGTGCCTGTGATCCTTCTATATAGGATCACAGGTCTCTATGATCATTCAATAAGCACGGCCCCATACAGTTAGAATCACTCGCCTAGGCGATAACTTTTGCACAAACCAATCAAAATACGCTTATTGCAATTTTTTTAACCGCTTGCCGACCGCCGCAAGTAAATTTACTGCAGCGGTCAGCCCCGGCCAGGCAGAGTGACGTTAATTAACGTCACTAGCCTGGGAGGGTCTGGGGAGCGAGCACGCGCCTGCGGAGGCGCGCTCCCGCTCCCGCGCGGTCACGGACCCCCCCCGCGTGTGTGACCGGCGGACCCGATGTCCGCCGGTCACTCGGCGATCGTCGGGGAGAGGGAGAAAGTCAGGCGGCTTGTGTAAACAAGCTGCCTGTCATTCTCCTCGGTGTAAAAACACTAATCACACGGTTCTACTATTTAGAACCATTGATCAGTGTCCTTACACCTCAAGCCACAGCCAATCACAGTAAGAATCACGCCCCTAGGGACACACACAGCCCCTCCCTCTCAAATAAAGTTAACCCCTTCACTACCAGTGTATTTTTACAATAACAGTGCATATGTATAGCACTGATTACTGTAGAAATGTCACTGGTAACCCCAAAAGTGTCAAAAATGTCAGTCAAGGGTCCGATCTGTCCGCCACAATGTCGCAGTACCGCAAAAAAAAATCGCAGATCGCCGCCATTACGCGTTAAAAAAAACAACAAAAATGACAAAAATCTTTCCCTTTGTTAGTAAACGCGATAACTTTTGCCCAAACCAATAAAAATACGCTTTTTGCGATTTTTTTTTTACCAAACATATGTAGCATAAAACAAATTGGCCGAAAATGTTAAAAAATTTTGATTTTTACATTTTTTGGGGGGGAATTTCATATGAAAAAATGTGAAAAATATTGTTATTTTTGCAAAATTTACGCTCTTTTTTTGTTTATAGCGCAAAAAGTAAAAAGCGCACAGGTGATCAAATACCACCAAAAGAAAGCTCTGTTTGTGGGAAAAAAAGGACATCAAATTCGTTTAGGTACAGCGTCGCACGACCGCGCAATTGTCCGTTAAAGTCACGCAGTGCTGAATTGCAAAATACCCCCTGGTCGTTTAGCAGCCAAATCCTCCGGGGCTTAAGTGGTTAATCAAAAATATGTAGCAGAAAACAAATTGGCCTAAAATTTAAAAAAAATTTAGATTTTTAAAATTTTTTTGGGGAATGTTATATAGCAGAAAGTGAAAAATATTGTTTTTTTTTCTTTCAGAATTGTCGCTCTTTTTTTGTTTATAGCGCAAAAAATAAAATTCGCACAGGTGATCAAATACCATCAAATACCATCAAAAGAAAGCTCTACTTGTGGGGAAAAAAATGATTATTTGGGTACAGCATTGCATGACTGCGCAATTGTTCGTTAAAGTAACGCAGTGCCGAATCGCAAAAAATGGCCTGGTCATTAAGGTGGCAAATGCTTCCAGTCCAGAAGTGGTTAAAATCCCTCATCTCACTTTCCACTCCCTTATGGTGTGGTCAGGAGTAGGGTTGAGCGGACACCTAGATGTCCGTGTTCGACGGGTTCGGCCGAACTTTAAAAAAAAGTCCGGGTCCGTGTCCCGGACTTTTACCGAACTTTTCCCGGACACCGAACCCCATTGAAGTCAATGGGGACCCGAACTTTAAGGCACTAAAATGGCTCTAAAACACCAAAGGAAAGGGCTAGAGTGCTGCAAATGGCAGCAAAACGTAATTAAGAGCATCGCAAGTGCTCTGCAAACAAATGTGGATAGGGAAATAACTTAAAACAACAAAAAAAAACAGAAAAATAAAACAATGTTCTTCATCTCTGAAGGACGAGGCCCATATGGAGTAGGAGGGAGGTTGAGGTGGTGGTGGATGTGGCGGTGACATAGGCATGCGCACAGGGTGTGCCGGGTGTGCCTGGGCACACCCTAATCACCTAGGGCACATAGCATTGCCAGTGAGGAGATGGGAAAGATCTCCCTCGGACCTGCTCTGCTCTATTTCTCTTTGCCTACAGGTACATGGCCCCGATACATTACTCTCCCTGCTGGCAAACACATGCATGTGTATTTCAACTTTGGGGTGCACACCTTAATGCAATAGGCTGCGCACACCTATGGGTGGTGTAGGTGGAAGCGGCGGTGGAGGAGGACCAGGGCCGGATTAAGAGCATCATGGGCTTGGTGCTGAGGATTTTGAAGGGCCTTAAGGACCGTGCCTTGCCATGCACCCAGAGGAGGAAGGGTGCAGCCATGCATGCCTAATTCAACATGGGATGCTGTCTCTGAAGCCCATAAACACATCCATGCATCGGCAACTGTCCCTCCTTGTCCGGCCTTCGCGCTGTGTGGGGAGGTTCTGAGGGTGCTGCCTGGGGAAGCGAGCATAGAAGCCAGACTTCTGTGTTTACAAGTGACAGAAGAGCGGTAACAGTGAATATGGCCAACCCGGGGCCTATATAAAAGGTAGGGGCCTGGAGCTGCAGCTCCAATAGCCCCTACGTTAATCTGGCCCTGAGGAGGAGGACGAGGTAGCCAACACTGCTTCTTTTCACAAATTTTAAATGAGGGTACACCCCAAAAGAGTGAGAAAGAGCAAAAATGGAACAATGGGTGGGTAAGGTCGGTATCCATTGCTATTCTGCACAAGGTACGGAAAAGTCCCGTGGGATCCATGCCGCTTGTCTGTTGTAACGCCCCCAGCCGTGCTAAATACCCGTTCAGATAATACACTGGCTGCAGGGCACGCCAGCACCTCCAAGGCGTAAAGGGCAAGCTCAGGACATGTGCCCAATTTGGAGACCCAGAAGTTGAAGGGGGCAGACCCCTCATTCACTACATGTAGGCGTGTGCACACATACTGCTCCACCATGTTGGTAAAATGCTGCCTCCTGCTAAGACGTTCCATCTGAGCTGCTGGTGCTGCTGTTTGTTGTGGCGTGCTGACAAAGCTTTTCCACATTTCGGCCATGCTAACCCTGCCTTCTGAGGTGCTGGCGGTGCCCTGGTTGCGTTGGCGACCTCCTCCTCCTCTGCCTTGTGCTTCCACTGCGGCCCCGCTGTCAGATGGGAATGCCAGCAGCATGGCGTCTACCAGCGTGCGCTTGTACTCGCGCATCTTGCGATCGCGCTCCAGTGAGTGAATTAAGGACGGTACGTTGTCCTTGTAACAGGGATCCAGCAGCGTGGCCACCCAGTAATCAGCACAAGTTAGAATGTGGGCAACTCGGCGGTCGTTGTGGAGACACTGCAGCATGTAATCGCTCATGTGTGCCAGGCTGCCCAGAGGCAACGAAAGGCTGTCCTCTGTGGGAGGTGTATCGTCCGTGTCCTCTGTATCCCCCCAGCCACGCACCAGTGATGGCCATGAGCTGGCCTGGGTGCCACCCTGCTGTGAACATGGTTCCATCTCCTCCTCCAGCTCCTCATCCTCCTCATCCTCCAGAACTGTGCCCCTGCTGGACAATTGTGTCCCTGGCGTTTGTGTGTGCAGGAACCCACCCTCGGTGCCCCTTGCGAATGACTGCCCTGAAAGCCTTGGAAATGTTACCTCTTCATCCTCCTCCTCCTCCTCATCCTGTGCCACATCCTCTTCCATCATCGCCCGAATTGTTTTTTCAAGGAGGCATAGAAGTGGGATAGTTAAGCTGAGAACGGCGTCATTGCCACTGGCCATGTTGGTGGAGTACTCAAAACAGCGCAACAAGGCACACAGGTCTCGCATGGAGGCCCAGTTATTGGTGGTGAAGTGGTGCTGTTCCGCAGAGCGACTCACGCGTGCGTGCTGCAGCTGAAACTCCACTATGGCCTGCTGCTGCTCGCACAGTCTTTCCAGCATGTGCAAGGTGGAGTTCCACCTTGTGGGCACGTCACATATGAGGCGGTGAGCGGGAAGGCCGAAGTTACGCTGCAGCGCTGCCAGGCGAGCAGCAGCAGGGTGAGAACGCCGAAAGTGCGCACAAACGGCCCGCACTTTCTGCAGCAGCTCTGACATATCGGGGTAGTTTTTAAGGAACCTCTGCACCACCAAATTCAGCACATGCGCCAGGCAAGGGATGTGCGTCAAACCGGCTAGGCCCAGAGCTGCTATGAGATTTCTCCCGTTATCGCACACCACCAGGCCGGGCTTGAGGCTCGCTGGCAGCAACCACTCATTTGTCTGCTGTTCCATGCTCCTCCACAACTCCTGCTCGGTGTGTGGTTTGTCCCCCAAACAGGCAAGTTGTAAAACTGCCTGCTGTCGTTTACCCCTGGCCGTGCTGAAGTTGGTGGTGAAGGTGTTACGCTGTCCAGATGAGGAGGCGGTAGAGGATGAGGAAGCGGAGTAGGAGGAGTTAGGAACAGGAGGCAAACTGAAGCGCCCTGCAATCCTCGGTGGTGGAAGGACATGCGCCAAATTGCTATCCGCCTCAGGCCCATCCGCCACTGCATTTACCCAGTGTGCCGTTAGGGAGATATAACGCCCCTGACCGTGCTTACTGGTCCACGTATCGGTAGTTAGGTGGACCTTGGCACAGATGGCGTTGCGCAGTGCACACCTGATTTTTTCCCCCACTTGGTTGTGCAGGGAAGGGATGGCTTGCCTGGAAAAGTAGTGGCGGCTGGGCACGACGTACTGTGGGACAGCCACCGACATAAGGTTTTTAAAACTGTGCGTCTCCACCAGACGGAATGACAGCATTTCAAAGGCCAATAATTTTGAAATGCTGGCATTCAGGGCCAGGGATCGCGGGTGGGTAGGGGGGTACTTCCTCTTCCTCTCAAGTGTTTGGGAGATGGAAAGCTGAACGCTTCCACGGGACATTGTGGAGATGGTTGTTGGTGACCCAGGTGGTGGTGTTGCTGACAGATCATCTGTTTGCGGGGTGGCAGGTGCCGGTATCACTACAGATGTGGCTGGAGCGGCCGAGACTGCAGCAGAAGAGGAAGCAGGATGAGCCAGAGACGTTTCTTGGTTTTGAAGGTGTGTACTCCACTGCAGCTCGTGCTTTGCACTTAGATGCCTGATCATGCAGGTTGTGCTCAGGTTGAGAAGGTTTATGCCTCGCTTCAAGCTCTGATTGCACAGGGTGCAAACCACTCGTGTCCTGTCATCAGCACATTTTCTAAAGAACTTCCACGCTAGAGAACTCCTTTGAGCTGACTTTGGTGCGCTTGTTCCCTTGCTGCGTTGGGCAGTAGCGGGCGTATTGTCTAGGGCACGGCCGCTCCGCTTCTGCACCCTGCTCCCTCTTCTGCTGTGCTGGTGGCTCTGTGCGACCACCGCCTCTTCCTCCAAACTACTCAGGTCACCTGCATGACGTTCATTCCATGTGGGGTCGAGGACCTCATCGTCCTCCACATCATCTTCCACCCAGTCTTCACCCCTGCCCTCCTTGTCGGTCTCCACAATGCTGAACGCCGCAGCAGTTGGCACCTGCGTTTCGTCATCATCGGAGATGTGCTGCGATGATCCTTGCATGTACTCATCTTGAGAAATAAGTGGTTGGGCATCGCTGCACTCAATCTCTTCCACTTCTGGGGCAGGGCTAGGTGGATGGCCCTGGGAAACCCTGCTGACAGAGTCATCAAAAAGAAGAAGAGACTGCTGTATGGCTTGGGGCTCAGACTGCTTGCCTGATTTGCAAGGGGGTGAGGTGAAAGACGGTTGGACATCGGCTACAGGTGCCAACTGTGACCTTTCTGCAGTAGACTGGGTGGGAGACAATGTGAAGGAACTGGAGGCACTGTCAGCAGCAAACCAATCTACTATCGCCTCCACTTGTTCTGGCCTCATCACTTCTAGGGGCGTATGATGCCCTACCAAATACTGATGCAGGTTCTGTCGCCTACTCACACTTGAGGAAGGTGTTTCACTTGTGCGTGTAGCTGGCACAGATCGACCACGTCCTCTCCTTGCAACAAGAGCTCTACCAGCAGCACCACAACCCAGGCCACGGCCCTTATTTGACGGTCTCCTCATATTTCTGTAATTTAAGATCTTGCCCTAGAAAGGTTTTTATTGAATAGCGGAATAGGAAATATGATCCAAAAAAGTGTATGTATCTCGCACGTACAAAAACCACACTAGGCCCCAATTACTATTGTTTGTACCCCTAAAAGGATGGATGAGGAGTAGGAGGAGTATGGAACAGACAGCACCCTCAAATCTTCAGAAGTATGAGATGAACCTCAAAAACTTGGAAAGGTGGATCTCACACGTACCGACACAGACTATCCCGCAATTCAATTGATCCTCAAAGGTTTTTATTGAATAGCGGATTAGGAAATATGATCAAAAAAAGTGTATGTATCTCGCACGTACACCACCACACTAGGCCCCAATTACTATTGTTTGTACCCCTAAAAGGATGGTTGAGCAGTAGGAGGAGGAGTATGGAACAGGCAGCACCCTCAAATCTTCAGAAGTATGAGATGAACCCCAAAAACTTGGAAAGGTGGATCTCACACGTACCGACACAGACTATCACGCAATTTAATTGATCCCCAAAGGTTTTAATTGAATAGCGGAATAGAAAATATGATCAAAAAGAAAGTGTATGTATCTCACACATACACCACCACACTAGGCCCCAATTACTATTGTTTGTACCCCTAAAAGGATGGTTGAGCAGTAGGAGGAGGAGTATGGAACAGGCAGCACCCTCAAATCTTCAGAAGTATGAGATGAACCCCAAAAACTTGGAAAGGTGGATCTCACACGTACCGACACAGACTATCCCGCAATTCAATTGATCCTCAAAGGTTTTTATTGAATAGCGGATTAGGAAATATGATCAAAAAAAGTGTATGTATCTCGCACGTACACCACCACACTAGGCCCCAATTACTATTGTTTGTACCCCTAAAAGGATGGTTGAGCAGTAGGAGGAGGAGTATGGAACAGGCAGCACCCTCAAATCTTCAGAAGTATGAGATGAACCCCAAAAACTTGGAAAGGTGGATCTCACACGTACCGACACAGACTATCACGCAATTTAATTGATCCCCAAAGGTTTTAATTGAATAGCGGAATAGAAAATATGATCAAAAAGAAAGTGTATGTATCTCACACATACACCACCACACTAGGCCCCAATTACTATTGTTTGTACCCCTAAAAGGATGGTTGAGCAGTAGGAGGAGGAGTATGGAACAGGCAGCACCCTCAAATCTTCAGAAGTATGAGATGAACCCCAAAAACTTGGAAAGGTGGATCTCACACGTACCGACACAGACTATCACGCAATTTAATTGATCCCCAAAGGTTTTAATTGAATAGCGGAATAGAAAATATGATCAAAAAGAAAGTGTATGTATCTCACACATACACCACCACACTAGGCCCCAATTACTATTGTTTGTACCCCTAAAAGGATGGTTGAGCAGTAGGAGGAGGAGTATGGAACAGGCAGCACCCTCAAATCTTCAGAAGTATGAGATGAACCCCAAAAACTTGGAAAGGTGGATCTCACACGTACCGACACAGACTATCACGCAATTTAATTGATCCCCAAAGGTTTTAATTGAATAGCGGAATAGAAAATATGATCAAAAAGAAAGTGTATGTATCTCACACGTACACCACCACACTAGGCCCCAATTACTATTGTTTGTACCCCTAAAAGGATGGTTGAGGAGTAGGAGGAGGAGTATGGAACAGGCAGCACCCTCAAATCTTCAGAAGTATGAGATGAACCCCAAAAACTTGGAAAGGTGGATCTCACACGTACCGACACAGACTATCACGCAATTTAATTGATCCCCAAAGGTTTTAATTGAATAGCGGAATAGAAAATATGATCAAAAAGAAAGTGTATGTATCTCACACGTACACCACCACACTAGGCCCCAATTACTATTGTTTGTACCCCTAAAAGGATGGTTGAGCAGTAGGAGGAGGAGTATGGAACAGGCAGCACCCTCAAATCTTCAGAAGTATGAGATGAACCCCAAAAACTTGGAAAGGTGGATCTCACACGTACCGACACAGACTATCATGCAATTTAATTGATCCCCAAAGGTTTTAATTGAATAGCGGAATAGAAAATATGATCAAAAAGAAAGTGTATGTATCTCACACGTACACCACCACACTAGGCCCCAATTACTATTGTTTGTACCCCTAAAAGGATGGTTGAGCAGTAGGAGGAGGAGTATGGAACAGGCAGCACCCTCAAATCTTCAGAAGTATGAGATTGTGTTCACTGTACCCCACAAAGATTGTGTTCACTGCACCCCACAAAGATTGTGTTCACTGCACCTCAAAAAGGATTTTGTTCACTGCACCCCACAAAGATTGTGTTCACTGCACCCTACAAAGGATTTTGTTCACTGCACCCCAAAAAGATTGTGTTCACTGTACCCCCCAAAGATTGTGTTCACTGCACCCCACAAAGATTCTGTTCCCTGTACCCCACAAAGATTGTGTTCACTGCACCCCACAAAGGATTTTGTTCACTGCACCCCAAAAAGATTGTGTTCACTGCACTCCAAAAAGGATGTTGTTCACTGCACCCCAAAAAGGATTTTGTTCACTGCACCCCACAAAGATTGTGTTCACTGCACCCCACAAAGGATTTTGTTCACTGCACCCCAAAAAGATTGTGTTCACTGTACCCCCCAAAGATTGTGTTCACTGCACCCCACAAAGGATTTTGTTCACTGCACCCCAAAAAGATTGTGTTCACTGTACCCCCCAAAGATTGTGTTCACTGCACCCCACAAAGATTCTGTTCACTGTACCCCACAAAGATTGTGTTCACTGCACCCCACAAAGGATTTTGTTCACTGCACCCCAAAAAGATTGTGTTCACTGCACCCCAAAAAGGATTTTGTTCACTGCACCCCAAAAAGGATGTTGTTTACTGCACCCCAAAAAGGATTTTGTTCACTGCACCCCAAAAAGATTGTGTTCACTGCACCCCACAAAGATTGTGTTCACTGCACCCCACAAAGGATTTTGTTCACTGCACCCCAAAAAGATTGTGTTCACTGCACCCCAAAAAGGATTTTGTTCACTGCACCCCAAAAAGGATGTTGTTCACTGCACCCCAAAAAGGATTTTGTTCACTCCACCCCAAAAAGATTGTGTTCACTGCACCCCACAAAGATTGTGTTCACTGCACCCCAAAAAGGATTTTGTTCACTGCACCCCAAAAAGATTGTGTTCACTGTACCCCCCAAAGATTGTGTTCACTGCACCCCACAAAGATTCTGTTCACTGTACCCCACAAAGATTGTGTTCACTGCACCCCACAAAGGATTTTGTTCACTGCACCCCAAAAAGATTGTGTTCACTGCACCCCAAAAAGGATTTTGTTCACTGCACCCCAAAAAGGATGTTGTTCACTGCACCCCAAAAAGGATTTTGTTCACTGCACCCCAAAAAGATTGTGTTCACTGCACCCCACAAAGATTGTGTTCACTGCACCCCACAAAGGATTTTGTTCACTGCACCCCAAAAAGATTGTGTTCACTGCACCCCAAAAAGGATTTTGTTCACTGCACCCCAAAAAGGATGTTGTTCACTGCACCCCAAAAAGGATTTTGTTCACTCCACCCCAAAAAGATTGTGTTCACTGCACCCCACAAAGATTGTGTTCACTGCACCCCAAAAAGGATTTTGTTCACTGCACCCCAAAAAGATTGTGTTCACTGCACCCCACAAAGATTGTGTTCACTGCACCCCAAAAAAGATGTTGTTCACTGCACCCCACAAAGATTGTGTTCACTGCACCCCACAAAGGATTTTGTTCACTGCACCCCAAAAAGATTGTGTTCACTGCACCCCAAAAAGGATGTTGTTCACTGCACCCCAAAAAGGATGTTGTTCACTGCACCCCAAAAAGGATTTTGTTCACTGCACCCCAAAAAGATTGTGTTCACTGCACCCCACAAAGATTGTGTTCACTGCACCCCACAAAGGATTTTGTTCACTGCACCCCAAAAAGATTGTGTTCACTGCACCCCAAAAAGGATTTTGTTCACTGCACCCCAAAAAGGATGTTGTTCACTGCACCCCAAAAAGGATTTTGTTCACTCCACCCCAAAAAGATTGTGTTCACTGCACCCCACAAAGATTGTGTTCACTGCACCCCAAAAAGATGTTGTTCACTGCACCCCACAAAGATTGTGTTCACTGCACCCCACAAAGGATTTTGTTCACTGCACCCCAAAAAGATTGTGTTCACTGCACCCCAAAAAGGATGTTGTTCACTGCACCCCAAAAAGGATTTTGTTCACTGCACCCCAAAAAGGACGTTGTTCACTGCACCCCAAAAAGATTGTGTTCACTGCAGCCCAAAAAGATTGTGTTCACTGCAGCTCACACACAGAAAAATGGATGTGGATCACTGACACCTGCCTATCTCCTATCCCACACCACACAGCAATATCGATTGTAGTTTGTAGAACACAGTTTCCCTAAAATTCAGCAGCAGTCTCTCCCTAACAGGATTGAGAAGAGATCGTAGATCGGGACTAAGTGCAGACCCCACACAGCAATATCGATTGTAGTTTGTAGAACACTCTGACCCTAAAATTCAGCAGCAGCCTCTCCCTAACAGGATTGAGAAGAGATCGTAGATCAGGATTGAGTGCAGACCCCACCCCCCACACAGCAATATCGATTGTAGTTTGTAGAAGACACTGACCCTATAATTCAGCAGACTCTATCCCTAAAATGCCTACAACTCGCCCTGCCTAAACACTCCGACCTGTCCCTCAATTCTATCCGGACACAAATGTTTTTTTCCTGCCTGTCTTTCCCTAATCAGCAGCCAGCACGTGGATGTGTGCTCTGTCCCTGATCTAAGCAGCAGAATGAAGACGCTGCGGCTGCCTGGAACTTATAAAGACTTGGTCACATGCTTCAGACGGCCAATCACAGCTACTGAGACATTTGCAGGCATGGCTGGGATGGCTTAAGGCACACCAGTTAAACGATTGTTGATTGGCTGTTGAAAGCCCGCCATGAAAAGAGCGCCAAAGCATGCAAAACCCGGAAATAAAACGACCGATTACTGATTTTTACCCGAACATACAGTAAAGTGTCCGTGTCCGTGTTCGGGTACAAAAAATCCAATTATTCGGTACGAACACGAATAATACAGTCCGTGTTCGCTCAACACTAGTCAGGAGAGATTTACTGTTCAGTCTTATATACTGTATATATGTACTGAATATGGTATGTACAATATGCTGCATATAAAATATATGACAGCACTGGGTCAGGCTTTGATGCCATGCTGCCACATATGTGTACAAGCCCAGGAAATGCCTTTGGCATTTTGATTTTGTTAAAGGGATGGTTCCCAGCAGCTGGAAGAGGTTTAGTGTATCTAAACGAAAATGACACATATACAATATATTGTATCCTGGCAGAACTTAGAGGCGGTAGCAGCATTAGTTTTCTTTTTTTTTTTTCTTTTTTTTCATCTGGCAATCCTGCCAGTAACGCATTTCCTGTCCTAGGTTTACCATGCTTACTGTATAAAAACAAAGAACAAAGAGAGCACAAACACCTAGTGCGTTACCCCAACATTTTATTATCTCCCTAATGCCTAAGGGTAAAACAAATATTAATGCCTAAGCAGAATTTTGTTAGTTTGTTAGTTTTTGTGAGTTAGTAAAACCATACATATCATCACAAATACTTTGTGCATCCAGGTGGATTATAGCTTGTTTTTTTAGGACAAAACCAGTTCAGGTTGCACAGTAATGTTCAATTTACAGTTTATATGGCAGACATCCCTGTGATTCTTGAGTGTCAATTTTCTATCTTCTTTATTACCATGCTTCATACTCACTGTACTGTATCTAAAAGGGGGCAATGGTGTAATCCAGGCTGTTTGCTTCTGATTTGACAGAATGCAGAACCACTCCCCATCTTCTCATCTCTATAGTATGGGGGGGGGGCTATTTTGTCATTTACAGGGGGGGGGGGGGGACTGGGCAGGGTTGATAACGGTGGTTGAAATTTCATCACAGCAAAGATAGGGTGCACAGGAAACCTTGAGCTAGATTTCTTTCCATATTACAGGTATTTTCCTGATGTTTTTTAACAGATATAATAAAACACCTTCTATGGAATATTATAAAGACCAGAACGGAGCAAATATTACCAGCTAATTGTTAGGTTCCTCAGAAAAGCTTTGCATTAGGTTCCCCTCTTTAGTAGCACATGCTCAGCTTCCATTCATTCTCTACTGCTTGATTCAGCTGTCAAAAGTGAAGAAAATACCATCTACTTCTGGGTATGAAGGCACATGTAGCTCACTTTATCTGACAGTGTTGGGTGGCTGCTTCAGGCAGCTGAATAGAGCAGCAGTGGAGAGAAGGTATGGTGCAGTGTTGCCAACTGTCAGTATTTTTACTGACAGCCAGTAAAAAATGGGCGCTTTTCTCCTGCCAGTAAATGCCAATAAAGGAAAAAGGTTGCCAGTAAAAAAAATGTGACACTCGGGTCAGAACTGCGCATGCGCTGTTCCAGTCCAAGGCTGGCCGACACCATCCAAGTGCCTGTTACAGTGTATCGCAGTAATGTCTCCTCAGTATCTATACTGCGTCACAGGTCTTTCCTATTGTGACAATTGAACTACTATAGTTAATGTAGCTGGATGTCTCTCACCAAATCCTCTGATGCTTTGCTGTCTCAGTCAGTCCATCCAGCTTCACTGCCTCTGCCACCGCTGTGCGATCACCAGCATCTGCTCTGCTCAGGACGGGCTCTGCTCTCTCTCCAGGCCGCATGCATAGGCCTCAAACATAAACTGTCTCCCAGCACACTTCTCAGGCTAGTCTGTCCTTGCTGAGTTCCCCAGGAGAAGAGAGAAACACGCTGTGAAGCATACAAGTGTCTAGCTCTGCACTGCTTCTCCCTTTTCCCCCGTTGCATCCTGGGATTGTAGTTTCTTCTGCAATCCAAACAACAGTTTGCTCACAGTCCAGAACTACATTTCACACAATTCTGTTCTTCTATTTCCTGTGGGAGGCTGATCTCTGCTGAAAGCAGTCTTAAAGGTCCACACACACAGCTTGGAGCCTGAAGAAACGGGGGGGGGGGGTAAATCTGCATTATTAACCACATAACGACCGCCCGCCGCAGTTTTACTGCGGCAGGCAGACGCTCCTTGGCAAAGTGACGTTATGTTACGTCGCTCGCTCAGGAGACTCTAGGGGGCAAGCGTGCGCCACCGGCGGCGCGCTCCCGCCCCCACTCGTTAGCTGTGGAGCCAGTGAGTGTGACCGGCGGCTCTGATGGCCACTGGCCACTCATGATCTCTCGAAGCAGAGAGAGAAGGACAGATGGCTGATGTAAACACAGCCGTCTGTCATTCTCCCTGAAGAAATCACAAAGGCTATGTGATTTTGCTATATAGGATTGCATGTCTATGTGTTTACTTCACAAGCCACGCCCCACGACAGTTAGAATCACACCCCTAGAGACACATTTAACCCACTGATCACCAGTAATGTTAACCCCCTCCCTGCCAGTGTAATTTTTACAGTAACAGTCATATTTTTAGCACTGATTACTGTAGTAATGTCACTGGTACCCCCAAAAGTGTCAAAAATGTCGATTAGGGGTCCGATCTGTCTGCCGCAATGTCGCAGTCCTGCAAAAAAAAAATTGCAGATCGCCGCCATTACTAGTAAAAAAAAAACAATGAAAATTACAAAAATCTTATTGCGATTTTTTTTCACCAAAATATGTAGCAGAAAACAAATTGGCCTGAAATGTTAAAAAGTTTTGATTTTTACATTTTTTCTTTTGAGAATTTCATATAAAAGAATTTTAAAAATATTTTAATATTTTTCAAAATTGTCACAATTTTTTTGTTTATAGCGCAAAAAAAAAATCACACAGGTGATCAAATACCACCAAAAGAAAGCTCTATTTGTGGGGGGAAAAAAAGAACATCAATTTTGTTTGGGTACAGCATCGCACGACCGCGCAATTGTCCGTTAAAATAACGCAGTGCCGTATCGCAAATAAGCTGTTCACTTTGCAAGGGAAGATGCACTTTGCAAGATAATTTGTCCTGAAGATTAGTGAATGTGGTAAAGTTTCAGTTTGCAAAGAATACCCAATCATATGGAAGGCAAAAAAAAACAGCGCTTCACCTCATTCACTTAGCATGGGTGAAAATTTACTTGCAAAATGCAACTTCCCTTGCAAAGTCAACATGATGTTTACCTTTAGTAAGTCAACCACTGTGAGTGCTGTGAATTCTTATCAGTGACGCAGGCATTGTTGTTTGCCTTCAACTAGTTCCGGACCGCCCGCCGCAGATTTATGTTTGTAATTTGACATTAAATACCGGGGTTATGGCAGCAGATAGCTGCCATAACCCCAGTATTTTTTTAAACTGCCGGCGCTCCTCTTTCTTATAAGGGTGGTCCCAGTGCTGATTCGCCACGGGATCACCCTTATGGTGCGGCGGGAGAGGTGCCCCCCGCTTCCCAGACGTTTTCCCCTCTTACCGGGTCCGCCGGCATTGGGGAAAACTACCCGGTCTACGCTCCTCACAGGCAGGAAGTCGAGGGAGGGCAAGATGGCCCCCACTCGACTCTATGGTCTTGGAGGACCGGAGCGACGTCAAACATTGTCTTCTAGCAATGCATTTAACCACTTAAGCCCCGGAGGATTTGGCTGCTAAAAGACCAGGGGGTATTTTGCGATTCTGCATGACTTTAACGGACAATTGTGCGGTCGTGCGACGATGTACCTAAACGGATTTGACGTCCTTTTTTTCCCACAAACAGAGCTTTCTTTTGGTGGTATTTGATCACCTGTGCGATTTTTTGATCACGCGCTATAAACAAAAAAAGAGCGTCAATTTTGCAAAAATAACAATATTTTTCACATTTTTTTTATATGAAATTCCCCAAAAAAAAAAAGTAAAAATCTAAATTTTTTAACATTTTCGGCCAATTTGTTTTATGCTACATATGTTTGGTAAAAAAATTTGCAAAAAGCGTATTTTGATTAGTTTGCGCAAAAGTTATTGCGTTTACTAACAAAGGGAAAGATTTTTGTCATTTTTGTTGTTTTTTTTTTTAACGCGTAATGGCGGCGATCTGCGATTTTTTTTGCGGTACTGCGACATTGGGGAGGACAGATCGGACCCTTGACTGACATTTTTTACACTTTTGGGGTTACCAATGACATTTCTACAGTAATCAGTGCTATATATATGCACTGTTACTGTAAAATTACACTGGCAGTGAAGGGGTTAACTTTATTTGAGAGGGAGGGGCTGTGTGTGTCCCTAGGGCCGTGATTCTAACTGTGATTGGCTGTGGCTTGAGCTGTAGTTACACTGATCAACGGTCCTACATAGTAGAACTGTATGATCAGTGTTTCTACACAGGCGAGAATGACAGGCAGCTTGTTTACACGCTGCCTGTCTTTCTCCCTCTCCCCCGACGATCGCAGAGTGAGCGGCCAGAGCCTCACAGGCTAGTGACGTAAATTTACGTCACTTTGCCTGTGAGGGGCTGACTGCCGCAGTAAATCTACTGACGGCAGTCGGCAAGTGAGCCCATTTTTTTCATCATGAAAAAAAATCACTCTTTTTTTTTCTTTTTTAGTGTAGATGTGAGGTCTGTGGTCTTTTTGACCCCAGATCTCACAATAAAGAGGTCCTGTCATGCTTATTTCTATTACAAGGGATGTTTACATTCTTTGTAATAGGAATAAAAATCATCAAAAAATAAATAAAAAAATAAAAAAACTGTGTTAAAATGATAGATAAAATAAGTAGGAAAAAAAAATGAAAGCGCCCTGTCCCTGTTAGCTCGCGTGCAGAAGCGAATGCATACGCAAGTCCCGCCCACATATGTAAACGTTGTTCAAACCACACATGTGAGGTATCCCTGCGATTGTTAGAGCGAGAGCAATAATTTGAGCCCTAGACCTCCTCTGTAACTCTAAGCTGGTAACCTGAGGCTGTAAACATCTTTAAAATGTTGCCTATGGGGATTTTCAAGTACCAATGTTTGTCGCCATTCCATGAGCGTGCGCAATTTTGAAGCATGACATGTTGGGTATGTAATTACTCAGCGTAACATTATCTTTCCCATTATGGAAAACAAATTGGGCTAACTTTACTGTTTTCTTATTTTTTAATTAAAAAATTTAATTTTTTTCCCAAAAACTTGCGTTTGGAAGACCTCTACGGTGTGATAAAAAAATATTGCATCAATCTCCATTTTATTCTCTAGGGTCTCTACTAAAATATATATATATATATAATGTTTGGGGGTTCTAAGTAATTTTCTAGCAAAAAAAAACCTGATATTTAACTTATAAACAGAAAGTGTCAGAAATAGGCGCGGTCCTTAAGTTTTAAAAATAATATTGTCCCTACCTCATTTTGTAGCTAGGGAACCCTCTATATAGTTAGCCCCACCCTTCTTTTTCATGCTTTAGCCTCCATTCCCCACATGTACTCCATTATGCTGGAAATAGACACACTGGGGCTGATTTACTAATACTGAAGAGTGCAAAATCCTGGAAACTGATTGGATTCCATGCAGAGCTGCTACAGTGTTTGCATTCTCCAGTTTTAGTAAATCAACCCACTATGATTTTTCGACTTGTTTGATGTTCATCTGTCAAGATCTGCACAAGTTTTCAATTCAAGCATTCTACAATGTAATTTGGATTCTACTGAGACTATAAGGCCAGCCATACACGTTCGAATCTTGGCCAGTTCAGCAGGAACTGGCCAAGATTTGAATCGCTAATGGGCAGGCTGAATGTACCAAGCTGTTTGATCGATCAACTTGGGTACAACCTGCCTGCCGGATTCTCTTGCGATTACCGCTAACGGCTGCTATAGCTATAATCACTTTTCTCTCCCTGCTGGGATGACTTCCCCCGACCTCCCCCGCTGGGAAAAGACAATGGCCCTTCAGGAAGGATTGCTGCATCAACACTGTCTGTGTTGATGGAGGAATCGAGTCGAATGCAGAAAATAAATTTGCTCTGTGTATGGTCGGCCTAAGTTACAGCTATCTTGCCACAACTGATTCAGTTATAGAGATCACAATTTCAGAGTCAGAATAATTCTGTTGATTAAAGAACACTGAGATCAAAATAAATTGAGTGAACTTTCTGATTTTAACACCACTGTAAGCTGGAAAGCATTATTAACTTACTGATTGCTTTCACATATTGCCTTTAATTGAGCTTAAAGATACAGTATGTTGCACAGTACTTGGGGAGAAAAGGAATGGGGAAATAATGAGGAAGTTTTTTTTTTTTTTTTTTGCATAATGTGGATATTAATATTACATAAACTTGGAACTTGAAGATTTGCAAAAGAGATCCCAATATTTTCAGGTAAGAAGTGTGAGAAGTACTAACTATGCCATTTATTTTAAATGAATAAACTGTCACAATGAATTGAAAGTAGACACGTACATGTTCCACAATATATGAATCCATTATAAAGCCCTTTAAGCACCAAAGGAGTACTGAAACTCATAGCTTTATTATATAAATCCTGACTCAAGTAGAAAAAGTCATGCTCCAGGACAACCATGCTGCACCTCAGTATTGGTCAGTGAGGCTGCCTGTCCCTCTAAAGCCCCGTACACACGTACCGATCATCGGACACAAATATTCGGCCGCCGACCGATCGGCCGATTGTAGGTTTGCTAGTATGATGCTTCCGACAGCGCATTTTCGGCCGAACAGAATCTGTCCTGCAGGCATTAAAATTTTTGTACGCCGACAACAGAACGGCCGATTGTTCGCCAGTCAGTACAGATTTCGGCCGACAGACAGCAGATTTGCAAGACTGGGCATGCTCAGAAAAGAAAAAAGACAAGGAAAGTTAACCATCACATGACATCACTTCTGCAGTCGGCTGTTGTTGGCCGACAAAATTCGTGTGCAGTCTTTTGCAGTTTTCAACAGACACGACAGCCCTGGACAAAAGACGGCCGATCGTTCGGCCGGCGATCGGTACGTGTTTACTTGGCTTAAGTCAGGGTTTTTTTACCTGTTTATAATGATAAAATCCATGGTAAAAAATCATCACCATCACCAGTCCATCATCAGCACCAGTATATCTTCAAAAGCTAATAATATAATCTTTTTACATAATATATACCTTTGAAGGATGTGAAGGCGGTGTCCTGGGTTTTGAGACCGGGCGGGCTGGTGGGTGGTCATTTCTTCTTTTCTTTTTTTTTCCCCCACAAAGGTTGAGGGGAGGTATAGCTGGGGAAGTCTTTTGCTCTTGCCTGGAGATATTTAAGGTTCTTCTCTTCCTTTTATTTTACCTCTTTTTCCAATATTGTATCAGCTAACACTGGAATATTGACCACTAACCTGGATCATACAAAGTGATTTTCAGTGACTAGAGACATAGTTTAGTCATATGTAAAGCTTTATTACTGATTCAGCTTTATCAATGATAGATACCCAATAGAAATGAAGGAAAGTAATATTGTGAATGCAGCTAAAGATATCGAATGAATGTTATTGCTCCTTGTATTGTGTCATTGATGGAGTGTATCAATTGGATTATTGCTGCTTTATTGACTTGAAGTTTCAGGTTTACTGGTGTGTAATCTTACTGAATTACTAAATCTATTTAAAATTATTGAAATGAAAAGATGACAATAACTTTGTTTGCTTTTCATATGGATCACTAGAAGCAAAAATGTAAAAAACAGGATTCAAAGGGATTTATTATATTAATTTACTCTATATAAAAATGGCATATTATAATTACACATGCTATGTACAACATGTGAGATTTCTGCTGTTGATTTTGTACAATTAGAAAATGGGATCAAGATAAAGTTACTGACAATGTTACTAGCATGTGAGCTGGTACATGAAGTCTATTTTGCTTTGACAGAAATGGGTTTTATGCCTGTAGATGATGTCTTCCTTGTGAAACAGTTAACAATAATTTGAGAAAAAGAAAACAATTCTTATCAAATAGGATAAATAAAACTTATGAAATTAAAGATTTTTTTTTTTTCCAACAGAAAGATTTTATATCATGTGATACCACCCATGTGCCCTACATGCTGGAATGCCCATGTGCACTGAAGAGTATTGCTGTCTTTCTGCTTCTTATATATAATTGGATATATATAAGGAAAGGGGGGAAGCCTGGAGATAGATGCATTAATATTTATGAATGTATATGATTGTTTATTTTTGCGTACCTAGCTTCATATATTTTTATTAATCACTGCACATGTGCTGCCAGCAGAAAGGCTCATCAATGCCATGCTGCTTTGGCTCTACTGTCTAATCAATGTGGCAGTGGTAAGTGAACCAAAGCTATCGTGTTTAACTGCAGTACACCAACCTGATTGTGCTGTCTTGCAGGGCTGTGTAAATCTCAAGACCGAATAGAGAGAAATTCAACTTGTGAATTAGCTTCTGTACATGTATTTCAACGAATATATAAATATAGTTGGTGAAATAGCTTTTTTTAGTGGAGTCCCCTGTTATTTATTTGCAATTTTTATATTATGGCAATATTGAGTGGGTTAAATACAATTTTAAAATGGTGAAGCACTTTGCAGCATTTTTCTTTTCTTTGAGCTATATGGGAGAACGATGGAGGTGATCAGAGATGCCAATTGCTGGAGAGTTGGAGAATTGTTAAAGAGGACATAAGCCAGTTATGACCTTACAATAAATAGGGGGTCATAAATATAAGGTGAACATGCACTGGTGGTGGGGTTGTTACAAATAAAATTTGTGTTTTTAGAGCTTTCTTTTGGTGGTATTTGATCACCTCTTTTTAATTAAAATTTTTTGCGCTATTAACCACTTTCGCCCCGCCCACCGTACATATACTGCGGCACTCTTCCGCTGCTGGGCAAAGCGACGCACCACTACGTCGCTCGCTCAGGCGCCTGTGGGGGGTGAGCGCGCACCGCTAGCGGCGCGCTCCCGCCCCCGCTCATTCCCTGGGGAGCCAGTGCGTGTGACCGGTGGCTCCGATGGCCGCCAGCCACTCACGATCTCCCGCAGCAGAGGGAGAAAGACAGACGGCTGATGTAAACACAGCCGTCTGTCATTCTCCCTTAGATTATCACAGAGGCTATGCGTTCCTGCTATATAGGATCGCATGTTTATGTGATGATCTCACAAGCCACGCCCCCTAACAGTTAGAATCACACCTCTAGGGACACACTTAACCCCTTGATCACCAATAAAGTTAACCCCTTCCCTGCCAGTGTAATTTTTACAGTAACAGTGCATATTTATAGCACTGATTACTGTAGTAATGTCACTGGTACCCCCAAAAGTGTCAAAAATGTCAGTTAGGGGTCCAATCTTTCCGCTGCAATGTTGCAGTCCTGCATAAAAAATCACAGATTGCCGCCATTACTAGTTAAAAATAAAAACAATAAAAATGACATAAACCTTTCCCGTAGTTAGTAAACACAATAACCAATAAAAATATGCTTATTGCAATTTTTTTTTACCAAAAATATGTAGCAGAAAAAAATTGGCCTAAAATGTAAAAAAGTTTGATTTTAAAATTTTTTTTAAATTTAATATAAAAAAAATGTGAAAAATTTAATTTTTTCAAAATTGATGCTATTTTTTTGTTTATAGCGCAAAAAATAAAAATCGCACAGGTGATAAAATACCACCAAAAGAAAGCTCTGTTTGTGAGAAAAATAGGACGTCAATTTCGTTTGGGTACAGCGTCGTACGACCGCGCAATTATCCGTTAAAGTCACGCAGTGCCGAATCGCAAAATAGGGCCTTGTCATTGAGCAGCCAAATCCTCTAGGGTTAAAGGGGTTAAACAAAAGAAGACTGACAATTTTGAAAAATATATATTTTTTTTACTTTCTGCTATAAAACATATCCAATAAAAAAATGTCTTCATCAATTTAGGCCAATATGTATTCTGCTACATATTTTTGGTAAAAAAAATCCTAATAAGCTTATATTGATTGGTTTGTGCAAAAATTATAGAAAACTATGGGATATTTTTATCTATTTACTTTTTTTTACTAGTAATGGCGGCGATCAGTGACCAGATATAGCAGGACTGCGATATTGCTGCGGACAACTTGGACACTGACACTTTTGACACTTTATGGGGACCAGTGACATTATTGTGATCAGTGCTAAAAAAATATGCACTGTCACTGTACTAATGACACTGGCTGGGAAGAGGTTAACCTCAGGGGCAATCAAAGGGTTATATGTGTTCCTAGCCAGTGCTTGTGTGCTGTGGGAAGGTGCTTTTCCTAGGGGAAGGCATTGATCCATGTCCCTGCTTTACAGGAAAACAGGATTAATGCCTTCCTTCCTGACAGAACTGCAGTCTGCCGTTCTTCCTGTGTACCAAAGGATCGGCATGTGCTGGCAAACATCGAGTCCGCAGTACCCACTGATCAGATCTCGCTGTGTGTAATCACAGAGGGAGCAGGCCACCAGCAGCATGTGCCGCAAACCTAGAAGTGTTAGATCTCATACTAGGTACATGATCCAGAGCAGCAGTGCTACCTTGCTGCCATTATTTGGGACATTTTGTATTACACTGTAATTGATGTGTCAAATTTCAAAGTAGCACTACACTATTATTTTGGTTTGTATTGGTATGTCTTAAACGCCTGTGAGAAGTGTTATATAGTGTGGGCAGCTGCGATCATTTAGAGTTGACTTACGGTTTTAGCAGCCCAATCGTTTTTTGGATTTAATTGGTTCTTATCACGCTAAAATTCCTATTGTGTGGGATGCCTTAAAATTTGGCCTGATCATTACAGACTTCTGGGAAAATAGGAAAGCCATTCACACAGCAGGAAATGGATGTTCTAGTAGTATGTTCCAGAACGCCTCCATTTTGCATTTTACAAAAATTACAGTGGCTACAGACTGAAAAGGTAAGGCAATATAAATAACATGTAGTCATTATTTAACCACTTGCCGACCAACCGCCGTAGTTATACTGTGGCAGGTTGGCTCTTTTACGGGAAAAGACGTACCTGTATGTCGCTTCATGTAGCAGATAGTGGAGGCACGGGCATGCCGCCAGAGGCGTGCACACGCGCCAGTTTATTGGAGGGGGAGCCAATCAGCGGGTACGGCAGACACGATGTCCGCCGGGCAACCGCAATCACTCCCCATGGAGACAGAATGGTGGTCTGCCTATGTAAACACGGCAGACTGCTGTTCTGTCAGGGATGAACACAGGGATCCTCCTATTTAGGAACAAAGGTCTCTGTGTTCATCCAGTGAGCCCATCCCCCACACAGTTAGAAAGCATCCCTTAGTCACACATTTAATCCTTTGATTGCCCCTGGTGTTATCCCTTGTCATTAGTACAGTAACAGTGCATATTTTTAGCACTGATTACTGTAGTAATGTCACTGGTCCCCTCAAAAGTGTCAAAAGTGTCAGTTACGTGTCCGATCTGTCCACCGCAATGTTGCAGTCTATCTAAACTAGGGAATCTATTCCCTAGTTTGTAGACATGATAACTCTTGCGCAAACCAATCAATATACACTTATTGGGATTTTTTTAACCAAAAATATGTAGAAGAATACATATTGGCCTAAATTGATAAAAAAATTATATTTTTTATATTTTTTTTATTGGGAATGTTTTATAGCAGAAAGTAAAAAATATAGTTTTCTTTTTTTTCAGAATTGTCGCTCTTTTTTTGTTTATAAGCCTAAAAAAAAAAAAAAACTGCAGAGGTGATCAAATACCACCAAAAGAAAGCTCTATTTGTAGGAAAAAAAGAATTACATTTTATTTGGGTACAGCGTTACACGACTGCGCAATTGTCAGTTAAAGTCACAGAGTGCCATATCACAAAAATGGCCTGGTCATTAACCACTTACAGACCGCCCGCCGTTGATTTACATCAGTCCTTTGACGCTAAATACTGGGATTATGGCAGCAAGTAGCTGCCATAACCCTGTTATTTTTTAAAACGGTGGGCAATCAGCTTTCAGGTAAGGGTGGTCCCAGTGGCGGATTCGCAGCGGGATCACCCTTACGGTGTGGTGGAAGAGGTGACCCCCTCCCTCCGCGTCCTGGTCCTTTTCCTTGCTTACTGGACCCGCCGACAGTGGGGAAAACGATCCAGTCCCAGATCCTCTCAGACAGGAAGTCGAGTGAGGGCAAGATGGCCCTCACTCGACTCTATGGTCTTGGAGGACCGGAGCGACGTCAAACGTCGTTGCCTAGCAACTGGCTTAAAGAGACAATTGTTTTTACCTTTTTTTTTTTTTCTGTTTTAGTGTACTTGTGAGGTCTTTTTAACTCCAGATCCCACAATAAAGAGGTCCTGTCATGGCTATTTCTGTTGCATGGAATGTTTACATTTCTTGTAATAGGAATAAAAATTATCCAATATATTTTATTTTTTTTTAAAACTGTGTAAGAATAAAAAATAATATATAAAATAATTAGGAAAAAAAATTAAAGCGCCCTGTCCCCATTAGCTCCAAGCAGAAGCGAACGCATACAGAAGCGAACGCATACAGAAGCCCCGCCCACATATGTAAACGGTGTTCAAACCACACATGTGAGGTATCGCCGCGATCGTTAGAGTGAGAGCAATAATTTGAGCCCTAGACCTACTCTTGTCGCCATTCAGCGAGCGTCCGCAATTTTGAAGCATGACATGTTGGGTATCTATCCACTCGGCATAACATTATCTTTCACATTATGGAAAAAAATCCGGTTAACTTTACTGTTTTCTAATTTTTTAATTCAAAAAATTGTTTTTTTTCCCAAAAAATTGTTTTTTTCCCCAAAAAATTGCATTTGGAAGACCGCTGCGCAAATACAGTGTGATAAAAAATATTGCAAAAATCTCCATTTTATTCTCTAGGGTCTCTGCTAAAAAAATATATATAATGTTTGGGGGTTCTAAGTCGTTTTCTAGCAAAAAAAAAAAAAAACTATTTTATCTTGTAAACACCAAGTGTCAAGAATAGGCTTGGTCTTAAAGTGGTTAAGGGGTAAATCCTTCCGGTCCTAAAGTGGTTAAAGAAAACATGATAAACTGAAAGTTTATGCTAACCCCTCATCCTTCTCAGATTATGCTTAGTAATATTCCATTTCCCCACGTCTCTGGTCAATGTCAACAGCTCAAAAAATGGAGGAGAATGTGACAGAGGACTAAAAGCAAAGTTTGTACATGCTTCTATTGAGGGTAAAGTTAAACTAAACTTGTTGATTTGCCCTGCACGGGAAAAGCACATGTTCACTGTAAAGAAAAATTATGCGTTTGAACCATAGACTCTCTAAGCTTATGCTATCAACTTAAAATAAATTATCATGACATTTTTCTGTGCTTTAAATATTGGTTTACCTTGTTCACCCCTGTTGTTCTTGCTAATTCAAAGACTTCAGCAATTGAAAAGCACTAATAGTAAAATAATTGAGAACACATATTTAATCGTGCTGCATGCTAATTAAAAATATGCTGTTTTGTTTAAAAGAAACAAAACAGCTCTGAAAATTTTGGCAAAGAGCAAGAAGGACGAAGGGAACAATGACATTTATTTCTGAATTGAAAAGGATATAGAAATGTTTTAAAAGTTCCTTTAGGCCCCAGGGAGTCATTATAGAGGGATAAAACCTAATCAAGTGCATTTTATTACAATTAATTTTTTAAAAAGCTTTAATTTCCTTTGTGATAATTACCACAAAGAATGTAATCATTTTAATCTATTACTGTCTGCTCATGTTGTCAGACACGTTAAAGGCAACCTTGGAACAAAAGAACTTAATATTGCCTCTCTTATTCTCCTGTGTTTTTTTGAAATATTCAATGAAAGAATTGAAAACGACATTGTATTTTACAAGCTTTTTGCTAACATTATGGTGAATGTAAACCTTACTCAGCACGGCATAAGGCAGCGGAGTCAGAGGCAGAGATGGGAACCAAAAACCACAGCAACAGAAATTTCAATTAGACCCCTTTTAGATGTCATGTTAAAGATCTGACCGCCCCATTCATCCCTTGAAGTTGTCATTTATAATGCAACTTGGTAAAGTCTCACGTTTGCAGGTATAAAAGAGGTGTTAGAAATAATAGTCCAAGTGCACTGGCATAGCAGGATAGTCTGCTTTCTAGAGGGCCCGGGTGTGTTTGCTTCCACTTCCATAGGGTATATAAAGCAGAATTACAAAAAAATGCAAGTATGAGTTTAAAAAAACAAAAAAACATTAGAAATGAATACACAGACGAAACACATATAGAGAGCTATTTTACATGCCAAAGGATTTTTGTTGATCCAGGTCTAAGATTTTCACAGCTCCACCATACCACACAGCACTGTTTACTAGGGCACAAGATCTGATTTGCTGAATTTCAGTAACAAGTTCAGTAACACTTGCTGGTCAGTAAATGCAGCTAGGTTCCGAAACAAAAAAAAAAAAAAATGTATAGGGGGTATCTATCCCTGTAGAACAATATAAAAACCCATGGAGGGATACAAAAGAGAATTGGGACTGTATGATACCCAGACGTTAATAGAAGAAAATTGAAGAATATGGAAAACAAATAATAATGTAATAGTTAAAAATATGAAGTTTAGTCAGACAATCATGAAGTCTCACATAATGTCTCTAGGCATTTTAGAGAGGTACATGATAGGAAACTGAACAAGTTCAGTAACACTTGCTGGTCAGTAAATGCAGCTAGGTTCCGAAACTAAAAAAAAAAAAAAATGTATAGGGGGTATCTATCCCTGTAGAACAATATAAAAACCCATGGAGGGATACAAAAGAGAATTGGGACTGTATGATACCCAGACGTTAATAGAAGAAAATTGAAGAATATGGAAAACAAATAATAATGTAATAGTTAAAAATATGAAGTTTAGTCAGACAATCATGAAGTCTCACATAATGTCTCTAGGCATTTTAGAGAGGTACATGATAGGAAACTGAACAACTGATCAGAATAAAAAGGAATTGTTCCAATCAGGAGGATTATATATCTCAGTCCAGGATTTTAGTGGATCGTTTCCGTGCCAAAGGATACGATATGAACAAAGTATCCTCTGATTTGGAGCATGTATCGGCACTCAACAGAGATACACTTCTGATGAATAACAGGAGGCCCATCTCGGGAGGAAACAACTTTAGACGATTTTTGATTTCAATGTTCAACATAAACAAATTGAAAGGATCATTAAAAAACATTGGGGGGTTCTAAAACAAGATAGGATTTTAGGCCCTTATTTGCCGGAAAAACCTGGATTTATATACAAAAGGGCACCAATCTTGAAGGATAGATTGGCACCAGGGTAATTGACCCCCCCCCCCCCCCCAGTACCTAACAAAAATACCTTGTTCCAGTTTCTGTCGGGATTCCATGCATGCGGTAAATGTGGAGCTTGTCGTCATGCTAAAAATAACTGTAGGAAAAGCAAAATGTTTAGATCCAACAGCACGGGCAGAGTATCAAATCAAGGATCTGATCACTTGCTCTACGATTGGAGTGGTTTATATGCTGGAATGTGGATGCGGGCTTCAGTATGTGGGCCGCACCTCCAGACCCCTAAATGTGAGAATATCTGAACACATTAAAAATATTAAAAAAGGTGAAGTCTCACATAATGTCTCAAGGCATTTTAGAGAGGTACATGATAGGAAACCAAACTCCCTTCAATTCTGGGGTATTGAGCAAGTCCGAAAACATTGGAGAGGTGGCAATTATATCCGCCAATTAAGCAAAAGGGAGTCATTCTGGGTCTATGAGGCCAAAGTGTTGGCACCCAGAGGACTCAATATAGACTTTGACCTGAACTGCTTTATTAGCGATAGGTAAGGTAAAATTTGACATAGGTTTGACCTTTGGGGTAAATATATTTTTTATTATATTTTACATAATTGATTTTAATAAATGTTTTGGCTGTATCTATTTAATATAATTTTATCCTGTTTTTAGTGGTGTATATGTATGAATTTTAAATGTTCTGGTATATTTATGTATTTTTTGATGAATATGTATTTTATTATGCATTGTATGGCACAGGGAGAATGGCGGCTTAGGTACGCGGTCTCCGGATTATATACCTTCATATTCAAAGTAATATACTCGCGCCTAGGAGTTGAAATGTAACAAATGTATTAAATGGGGAGCAGCAAGTAGTAAGAATCACTATCAGAAGATAGTGATCTCAAATTGGTAAGAAAAATGGTGCGATACTGCGCTACCCCTATGTAAGTGATAGAAAACTTATGATGTGCAACTAATCAGTATAAGTGCACGTGTGAACATGAAACCAATACTATTGTGCTAAGTTGCCATAATTGCTGATATTAATATAAATAATTAGATAATAAATAAATAAATAAGTACAAAATTAATAGCGTGTTAAATCTAAAGTGCACGTGTCAACATATAACTTAATAAGGTGCTAATTAATACATACTTTACAATGACATGTAAAAAATATTATTATAGCATAAGAACATGCATTCCAATAAAAAAGTCCATATAGTGAATATTAGATGAAATAGTGCAAAGCCGTGCTCAAAAGAAAGTCTCTTAAAGTGAAAATTGGGATCGTGCGTGCCGGTGATCCTTGAATGCTATCACTCTGTGCCAGAGAGGTAAGGTAGCACACTTACCAGACGATGTGGATTCTTATGGCGCACGCCGATAAGAATCTAAACGCTTGTACTGCTGCTCCTGTGGTATGGATGGACGAATGGGCGGTCTCGTTATGGATACGGGTGTATGCTCAGTATGGAAGAAAAAGGAAAAAAAGGCTCCTCATAGTGTAGAAGGTTTTTTACCTTTATTCAAAAATTCTAAAACCACATCAATCTTCATAAAAACATCCGTAAATGTCCATAAAAACCCCCAAAACGACACTGCAGCTTAAAAACTTGGACACTCCAAAATAAAATCACTCCAAATGTAAACATGCGTGACACATCAAAAAGGATTTGACCAGCCGCAAGGCAATACAGGAGCTCACTAGCGGTGGATTATATCTGTTGACCTGAGTGTTTTTTTGGTCAAATCCTTTTTGATGTGTCAGGCATGTTTACATTTGGAGTGATTTTATTTTGGAGTGTCCAAGTTTTTAAGCTGCAGTGTCGTTTTGGGAGTTTTTATGGACATTTACGGATGTTTTTATGAAGATTGATGTGGTTTTAGAATTTTTGAATAAAGGTAAAAAACCTTCTACACTATGAGGAGCCTTTTTTTCCTTTTTCTTCCATACTGAGCATACACCCGTATCCATAACGAGACCGCCCATTCGTCCATCCATACCACAGGAGCAGCAGTACAAGCGTTTAGATTCTTATCGGCGTACGCCATAAGAATCCACATCGTCTGGTAAGTGTGCTACCTTACCTCTCTGGCACAGAGTGATAGCATTCAAGGATCACCGGCACGCACAATCCCAATTTTCACTTTAAGAGACTTTCTTTTGAGCACGGCTTTGCACTATTTCATCTAATATTCACTATATGGACTTTTTTATTGGAATGCATGTTCTTATGCTATAATAATATTTTTTACATGTCATTGTAAAGTATGTATTAATTAGCACCTTATTAAGTTATATGTTGACACGTGCACTTTAGATTTAACACGCTATTAATTTTGTACTTATTTATTTATTTATTATCTAATTATTTATATTAATATCAGCAATTATGGCAACTTAGCACAATAGTATTGGTTTCATGTTCACACGTGCACTTATACTGATTAGTTGCACGTCATAAGTTTTCTATCACTTACATAGGGGTAGCGCAGTATCGCACCATTTTTCATACCTTCATATTATCATCATTATGGATTAGTTTACATGGTCCAAATCTAGCCCCAGTATGTTATACTGTGTGGTGACACTGCAGATCCGGTGGCCGGGTTTGAAGTTCCGGTGTACCATGGCTCAGTTAGTCTTGGGGGCGGGCTTGATGTATATTAGCCAATAGGGTCCGGTTCCTGAACGGGCCGGGCCTTCTTAATGCAAGGCACGATACGTAGACTCCACCCCTACTGAAGAAATCAATGCTGCTGAAGCTCTGATGTCATGCGTATAGGGGGCGGAGCCTGCGTACCTGACGCCGTGCGTCTTCCTGGTGCTGTGTTTCTGCCATATGAGCTAGCACTGCTGAAGTTCTCCCTAAATGTGAGTACAGCCACTATACGATTAATAACATTGTGGGATCTATACAGAGAGCACTAGATTCTTTCTTCATTTGTCCCTTTGCATATGTCTGATCCACAATCCGGAGGTGAGAGGCTGGAGAGAGCCCCCCCTGGTCTGGATCTCCATTGCTGATTAAATGCTGTTGCTGGCCCATTTGGGTCCTGAGTTGAGGTGAGAGACCATTTCACTAGGTGAAGGGATTCACGTGGTGGTTTTCTGGATTTCTTTGAACACCTCGGATACCTGCATTTGATGGACACTTTATGGACACTTTTTTACGGATTGCTAAGCACTTGTCACTAATTAAGCACCACTATTGCTTTTTATTCATATTATTAGTGTGCACTTTTGTTTCTGGCGCATCACTTCTTATCAGTTTATAGACAATTGTTAAAACACCTCAAATGGGGAAATGCAGATTAGCAACCAATTAAAATATATAGTATGATCACACAAAGTGCCAATATAACTTTGCATTAAAAATAGACCCTAATACATATTGGATGATGCTGAAATAGGTGGACACCACCTATTTCAGCATCATCCAATATGTATTATGGTCTATCTTTAATGCATTGTTTTATTGCCTCTTTGTGTGATCCAAAATTTTAATTGGTTGCTAATCTGCGTTTCCTCATTTGAGGTGTTTTATCGATTGTCTGAATAAACGTAATATTTTTTACTTTTAGATTATTGTTATTTTCTTTTCCATTTTCTTCTATTTTCTTCTTTTAACTTCTGGGTATCGTACTGTCCCAATTCCCTTTTGTATCCCTCCGTGGGTTTTTGTGTAACACTTGTTGGTCGTGTCCCTTCTCCAGCCCGTGACTGAATATGGAAAGAGAAATAGTAGGCTGATAAGCTTATCTCTTTGTCACTGCGCTCTCTCCTCCTATCTGCATACTTGTTGTACAATAGCAAAACGAATTTGCTCTATGTGCTGCTTCTTCCTCTCCCAGTCAGAGCTCTTTCTTACAGGTGCTGTAAGAGATTAATAGCAAGTCAATTCAGGTACCTAAAAACCCTTTAAAAAGAAGGTCCAACACTTTTCTCTGAAATGTATTAACCACTTAAGCCCCGGAGGATTTGGCTGCTTAAAGACCAGGGTTTTTTTGTGATTTTTTACTGCGTGACTTTAACGGACAATTGGGCGGTCATGCGACGCTGTACCTAAACGAATTTGATGTCTTTTTTTTCCCACAAACAGAGCTTTTTTTTGGTGGTATTTGATCACCTGTGCAATTTTTACTTTTTGCGCTATAAACAAAAAAAGAGCGTAAATTTTGCAAAAATAACAATATTTTTCACATTTTTTTATATGAAATTCCCCCCCAAAAAAATGTAAAAATCTAAATTTTTTAACATTTTTGGCCAATTTGTTTTCTGCTACCTATGTTTGGTAAAAAAAAATCGCAAAAAGCGTATTTTGATTGGTTTGCGCAAAAGTTATTGCGTTTACTAACTAAGGGAAAGATTTCGGTCATTTTTGGTGTTTTTTTTTTAACGCGTAATGGCGGCGATCTGCGATTTTTTTTGCAGTACTGCGACATTGCGGCGGACAGATCGGACCCTTGACTGACATTTTTGACACTTTTGGGGCTACCAGTGACATTACTGCAGTAATCAGTGCTATACATATGCACTGTTACTGCAAAATGACACTGGCAGGGAAGGGGTTAACCTTATTGGGGAGGGAGGGGTTAAGTGTGTCCCTAGGGGCGTGCTTTCTACTGTGATTGGCTGTGGCTACTAGTGTAGGAACAGTGATCAACGGTCCTACATAGTAGAACCGTCTGAACACTGTTTCTACACAGGGGAGAATGACAGGCGGCTTGTTTACATCAGCCACCTGACTTTCTCCCTCTGTACTGACGATCGGCGAGTGACCGGCGGACATCGGGTCCGCCGGTCACACGCACTAACTTCCCTGTGAACTAGCCCGCTATTGGCTCACAAGGAAGTGACAGGCAAGTGACGTACCGATACATCACTCTGCCTGGCCGGGGCTGACCGCCGCAGTATATAGTCGTGCGGCGGTCGGCAACCGGTTAACAAACACAGAGCTACATTCATTTGTGTAATTTATATGTGCCCGGAGTTCATCTTCAAAGAGGAACTTTATTTCTTTTAAAAAAAATTAAAAGTCATCAGCTACAAATACTGTAACAGCTGACTTTTACAATTGCCAGTTCAGGAGTTCAGCATTGTTTTCACCCAGGCCCGTTCTTCACCAGTCTTTGGATCCCCAGTGCCCCTATCTTGGATGTGGGAGACGGCTGTGACTTCCTGCTGTACCAAAGCCGGCGCCTGCACATGTGCAAGATCTTGGCAGGCAGAGGGCAGGCCAAGCATCCGTAATTCTTGCCTAGGCAAGAATAGTAGAAGTAGAAGCTCTCGCTCTAACCCACCAATATCATTACAGTAGGGGGAGGAGGGTAATGAGCGTTACTTTCACTTTTAAGTGAAGTTCCACTTTTACTGTATTTTTAAAAGTAACTAGTGTTATAACCTCAATTTTTGGTATAAGTCTCTTGAAATTCCCTGTATAAGTCATCTCATGTCTGAAGGCACTAAAGTTCTCTTTTGTGTCTGTGCACAGGTCGTTTTTTTATGTATACTTTTAACCTTATCAGTACACATTGACCCAAGTGACATTTCTGAAAGAAAGAAGAACCTTCACTGACCTCTCCTTTTATAACATCCAAGCTTTTCCCATAATGCACCAAGTAGTAATCCTAGGCTAAATTAAAACTAAGCTTATTCACTGCAAACAGTGGCAGAAAGGATATTGCAATATGCATGCAATCTCTGCATTCAGGTGTACACAGGCAGATCAAATTTAGGAAATAACCTTCAGTGATTAGCCTGTAATTGCAGATTGTAGACGGAAGAAGAGAGTAAGCATACATTGGACAAAGCAAATGCTTTGCTAAAGCTTTTTTTGCCCTTGAGTCACGTATTTTGCCTTAGTGAAGAACAAGTGATACATTGCTAACATTTAGATCAATAAACAATTATTGTTCTGGGTGAGATACTGATGGGGGATTTGGAGACTTTTCTGCAAAAAGACATCATTTACTAATAGCTGTCAAAGCATCTTTAATGTTGAATTCTTGGTTTTAGTGGAACACTTGGAATTCTTTTATATCTGACTCACATTGTATCTTGATCTAAACGATCTAAAAAGAAAGTGTGTGTGTGTGTGTGTGTGTGTGGGGGGGGGGGTATAAAGAATTTAGAACTGTGTCTTATTTTTTCTAATAACTGCAAGTTTTAAACTGCAAGTTTGGAAAAAGAGCAAACAGGTATTCACTGTAACTTGGGCAGTATTTAAAATTCTTCATCCAATAAATTCCCCAGCCCCATTTTTGTGGATAGTTTGGAATAGTCAACATTAATGTTATTTTTTAATTCTGTATGTGACCCCATTAGGAAATGGTTCCTTATTTCCTGTCCCTGTCCATGCCCAAACAAGAAATGGGGAAGAAAAAGGAAAGAAAACCAAATTTGGCAGAATTTCAAACCCTTTCTTTAGGCTGGGCTCACATATAGTATAGGCTGGGCTCACAACAGACAGGCGAGTGCGACCGGCTCTCAATGGAGCTGGTTCACATAGGTCTGGGATAGCCGCTGTCCGGATTGTAGAAGGGTCCTGTGCCTTTTGGGGTCTGGTTCAGGTGCAAATTCAAGCAAAAATTCAGACCTGAATCACACTTTAACTGGTGAACAGACACTCTGGACCCCAGGCAAGAACCCGCAGCCGCACATATGTGGCCTTACTCTATGCCTTGTCCCCATTGGAGAGATTTCCCATCACTTTCTGTTCTTACAGGAGGTAAGAGGAAATCTCTGCCAATAAATACATTGCAATAAGTTTAAACCTTTTGCTAAGCCACACCTTGCCCCCATTGGAGAGATTTTTCATCACTCTCTGTTCTGTTTAAGGTAAGAGGAAAACTTTTTACAATAAAAAATACTGCCAGAAGTTCCAACCCTTACCTTCTCTACACTGTGTCCCCATTGGATAGATTTTATTCACATCACTTACTCTCCCCAAATGGGACAGGAATGACAAAAGAAATCGAATAGAGACTCTAATCTTTCTCTGCGCTATCAAATACCAACTGACTACATGATTGCTGGAGTTGAGCTTTAACAGAAAAAAAAAAAACACCAGTCATTTCTAGCATTTGGAAAATTCAGATTGATCATTTCGGCATTTAATATTGGTGCTTGGACCCAATATTTGGAGAAGATAAAAAGTTGGCAAAAATAGAAAACAGGTAGTCCCATGAACTCTTGCAGTATTTGAAAAGATTTAATACTTACAAAGAAAAAAACAACAGCCATATCCGACACATAAGAATCTCACTCCTTGTTTCTTTGAAAGAGAGTGACTATCTATGGACCCTAGTAGTCTGCTGAGGTTAACACAGATAATAAAGGCTAGAAATTTGTTTGGACATATTGCTGACCATTCCTAAAGATGTGTTGTGTAGGAAGGGAGAGGGTGGAACAGTGAATTGTGTGTTAAGATTTAGAAATGTATAAGCACATACACTCATTGACAACCTTTGTTTAAATCTCAAGAGCTGACAATCAATTTCCAAATATAGGGTTTGTTTTGAAAAAATATATTGCCATTAAAAATTCTAAAAATTAAAGATAAAAATATGTAGTAGCATACCAAAACATGAGTATGTTCTTTACTTTTTATGGTGCAAGATGCTTCGTTTTCAGGTAAAGGATAACTCCAATTTCAGGAAAGAAAAATAGCAAATACTGTAAAAAAAAAAAAAAAAAAAAGGAGGAAAATAGCAATTGGAAAATATTGTATTTTAATGTTATGAAAATTACCTTTCATTTTCAGTCTGCAGTCGCTGTAATCTTCTGTAAAATTTAATGCAATATGTCAACCTGGAGGCATTCTGTACAACATTTATGTACAGAACGCTCCAAGAAATGTAATTACCTGCTTGTGCGATTGGCTCAATGGTATTCTTAAAAGTCTGCACCAAGATGCAAGTAAAATTTTAGGCACTCTGTCAAGAAGGATTTTGGTTTTGGTGAGATACATTCTGTGACGGAATCTGGACACCACCGACTGGGTATCTCCGCCAAGAACCTGCTTCCTAAGCTCTGGAACACGGGATTCATGAATCTGGCTATATTTACCCCAAGAACTAGACAGTACAAGTTTTGGAGTCAAACCAGAATCAAAACTGTTTATTCAAAACACATGCACACAGAGATATACAATCTGACAACCCCTCCCCCTTAGCCAATCCACACAAACATACACATCCCATAATAAGCTTACTCAAGGCAGACAGGAACAATAGAACAATGGAATGCAGGTATTCAACAATAACAAACCCCACCCCACTAGCAAGGATCTATGAAACCCTTCTGCAATATATCTTTATATATTTCCTGAGGGATATTGTCCAGAAATATAATTGTCCCAAGTGAAAGAGTCCTTCACTCTTTCCAACACAAACCACACATATAGAACCCAGGATAACTGGGGCAACACCAAATGCTGAATCCGGTGTGGTTGTACAGCGAGTCTGATTTGTGCAGACCCGACTGGGGTTCTTGGTTACCCTGTGCCCCTAATAGACACAGGGTGACTTACACATAAGAGGGGCTGGGGAAGCTGGACAAAGAGTCTCCCAAGCTCCCTAAAGCAATCTGGGTTCCACAAGCCCCCCAACCAAAGTGACTCACGTCACACATTCCAAGGGTTAAACAATTCTAAAGGGATGCCAACACTGCAGCTTTTCATCAGAACCCTGAAAGTACACCAGGTGGTTATAATGAACTAAAGTACAGTATCTCACAAAAGTGAGTACACCCCTCACATTTTTGTAAATATTTTATTATGCTCTTTCATATGACAACACTGAAGAAATTACACTTTGCTACAATGTAAAGTAGTGAGTGTACAGCTTGTATAACAGTGTAAAATGACTGTCCCCTCAAAATAATGTCCAAACTGCTAGCAACAAAAGTGAATTCACACCTAAGTGAAAATTTCCAAATTGGACCCAAAGTGTCAATATTTTGTGTGGCCACCATTATTTTCCAGCACTGCCTTAACCCTCTTGGGCATGGAGTTCACTAGAGCTTCATAGGTTTCCACTGGAGTCCTCTTCCACTCCTCCATGATGACATCACGAAGCTGGTGGATGTTAGAGACCTTGCGCTTTTCCAAATTCTATTTGAGGATGCCCCACAGATGCTCAATAGGATTTAGGTCTAAAGACATGCTTGGCCAGTCCATCACCTATACCCTCAGCTTCTTTAGTAAGGCAGTGGTCGTCTTTGGGGTGTGTTTGGGGTTGTTATCATGTTGGAATAGAGTCCTGCGGCCCAGTCTCAGAAGGGAGGGGATCGTGCTCTGCTTCAGTATGTCACAGTAAATGTTGGCATTTATGGTTCCCTCAATGAACTGTAGCTCCCCAGTGCCGGCAGCACTCATGCAGCCCCAGACCATGACACTCCCACCACAATGCTTGACTGTAGGCAAGACACACATGTTTTTATACTCACCACCTGGTTGCCGCCACACATGCTTGATACCATCTAACCAAATAGGTTTATTTTGGTGTCAGAGTTCAGCAGCAGCTAGGGAGACCAGACACATGTAGCTACACACCAAAACACTATAGATAGCCTTAAAGTAAAATGTATTATAGTGAACCACAAAACAAACATACACAGCAACAGTGAACAAAGCAAATGCCAGTAAACAAAAACCAACCCCAAAGACACAATAACTAAAGAACCAACTATCTACAAATATATACACTATACAGGACAAAAGGAGCAGGGAAGCAAGGAAGAGGGCAAACTAGACTGGATGACTGGATACAAAGCAGAGAGCAGGAGCAAGGCAAGGGGTACAGGATAGATCAGGGTATTGATCAGGATCACAGACACTTGGTTCAGGCAGCAAGGAGGCAATCAAAATAGTGACGCACCTGGGAAAGGGTAGAGCAGCCTTAATAGCCACCTGGCAGCTGAACACAGTTGTAAGTGATCATAGAAACCTGCTGTTTTTTGGGAGACACCTGCTGGTAGACATTGAAACTGCAGCATACAGCCCAGGGCAACACAGTGCCACCAGCAGGTGAACTCAATCCTAACACTTGGTCTCATCAGACCACAGGGCATGGATCCAGTAATCCATGTCCTTAGTCTGTTTTTTTTCAGCAAACTGTTTGCAGGCTTTCTTGTGAATCATCTTTAGAAGAGGCTTCCTTCTGGGACAACAGCCATACAGACCAATTTGATGCAGTGTGGAGAGTATGGTCTGAACACTGACAGGCTGACCCCCCACCCCTTACACTTCTGCAATGTTGGCAGCATTCATGTGTCTATTTCCCAAAGACAACCCTATGTATTTGACGCTGAGCACATGCACTCAACTTCTTTGGTCGATCATGGCGAGGCCTATTCTGAGTGGAACCTGTCCTGTTAAACCGCTGTATGGTCTTGGCCACCATGCTGCAGCAATCTTCCTATAGCCTAGACCATCTTTATGTAAAGCAACAATTATTTTTTTCAGATATTCAGAGAGTTCTTTGCCATGAGGTGCCATGTTGAACTTCCAGTGACCAGTATGAGAGAGTGAGAGCGGCGATAACACCAAATTTAACACACCTGCTCCCTATTCACACCTGAGACCTTGTAACACTAATGAGTCACATGACACCGGGGAGGCCCAATTGGGATATTTTCAGTTAGGGAGGTACTCACTTTTGTTGCCAGGGGTTTAGACATTTATGGCTGTGTGTTGAGTTATTTCGAGGAGACAGTAAATTTACACTGTTATACAAGTTGCACACTCACTACTTTACATTTTAGCAAAGTGCAATTTCTTCAGTATTGTCACATGAAAAGATACAATAACATATTTACAAAAATGTGAGGGATGTACTCACTTTTGTGAGATACTGTATATGTTAAAATACCTGTACTTAGTGCAAATAATATATTAAAAGTGTGAACAAATAAATACATTCTAAGTGCAAAAAAATCAAATACAGTAGCGCTCTCTAGCACCCAAATACAATACCACAAAAAACTTTAAACAAAATGTGTTGCACTGTCCCTTTAAATAGCGTCACTGTAATACATTTAGAGTATAAACAAATTGCTATAAGTATATTAAAGCGGATTTCCGGCCACAGAAAAAAAATTTCAATGTACATACCTCCGGGACAGTCAGGGCTAGGACATTCCACAATGGATAGCCTCTGATCTGTCCCGGTTCGCACTTACCTTTTAGAAGAAATACTTACTTTTAAAATTTCTTCTCCAGCGCTGCCATCTCAGGTGTGGGCAGCTTGAAGCCAGTGCGATCCTCTTCTGCGTCCTCTTCTGTCCTCTTCGGTCCCACGATGCACTGCGCCGGCCCCGTCGTCACTTCCGGGTCTGCAGCGTCATCCCTGCACAGCTTCTGGGCATGCCCAGAAGCTGTTTTGCAAGGTATGACGCGCCTACACCGGAACTGATGTCGGGGCTGGTGCAGACGCATTGATTCCTGGGAGCGATGACGTTCAGCTCCCAGGAATCATTGCAAAGCGGAAGTGACGGCGTGGGCCGCGGCCGCCGAGGGAGGAAGTGGAAGAAAGGTGAGTATATTTTTCTGCAATTACAAGGTAAGTGAAAAAAAAAAAATCGTAACTACCCATTTCTTTTTCAGGTGAGCTATAGCAAGTGGATGGCCCAAAATCGACTATGTTGATTTTGTGGCCGGAACTCCGCTTTAATAAAAAAGTGATAATTTAGGGATAGTAATAATCAAACTATACACCAATAGTGTCAAAATGCAGTGCATAAATATAAAAGAAGCATACACACAAAAAAAGTGTTTATCAAAAAGTAAGTGCAGAAGGTAAGTGCAATATATCAAACACTCTGTTAGTCTTCAATGTCCTGTGTTCCACCACAAAAAGTGCACAGTAGCTCTTTACCAGAAACTTAGACATTGAATGATAGGAGTTCTTAGAGAGCTTAGTTATTTCCTGATACTCCACTCCTATTTAAAGACCTGCCAAATTTGTTCAGGGGGACCATTGTTTTCGGGGTTATAGAGCAGCCAACACCTTAGTACATACATGGTGGGACTGTCCTATTTCCTCTGGCTTGGTTGAGGATTCCAGGCAAGGGAAGGAAGAAGAGATATAGGAAGTGCTCAGAGTTTCTTCTTGGATCACATGCCTGCATCTTGTAAACTTTCATAACTTCACTTCCTCATTGGTTTCACTGCTAAATTTTATACATCATTTCCCCCCTAAAAAAAAAAAAAAAAAAAAAACGACTATCCTTAAAGTGGAGTTTTATAGCAAAGTGTAGAAAGCAGCACACACAGGAAAAAGATCACACTGTTGGCTGCTATTAAACCAGACCCTCCTATTCAGAAACATGACATGGTGAAACAAACAGCTATTTCTTCAAAGGTAGAAATCTGCTACAAAGTTTGTTAAAACTCTTGCAATTGCCATAGATCACACAAAAGTTTTTTTTTTTTTTTTCCTTCAACAAAGGTAGAATTACACTTGTATAAAGCCAAGACCACAGCACTTCCTAGTAAAGGGTGATAATGCTACCTTTCTCGATGGAGCTTCAGTGTTTTCCCCATAAATGCTATCAGCAAGAGCTGACACATCTACATGATCCTCCCTCTGGTGACAGGTGGACACCTCCCTCCCGACTGCCTACTATTGCTCTTAATGACAGTGACTCCTTGCATTAGTGACATTAGTCCTCAAAGGAAGCCTAGGCAGACTAGGTCATGCTTTTACTATTTACATAAGACATGATGCAAGATACAATTCCCCTTTAATTCCACTTACTTTTAAAAGTATCCCAAGCACAGTAAAGAATTATATTACGAATTTCTACGTGGACTATAAATAGAAATAGATTTTGTTCTGCCCCAGGACTACAAGGAAAAAAGCAATGCCAACCAGCTTTTTCATCTGAAACCGTTTTTGCTTCACTAAATACAACAGACATACAAAGTAGGAAACCAAGTATGAAATCTTTAGGATTTTAACAATAGGATTTTTAAAATTAGAGACGTTGGTGTCAGAATGTCAGACACACTAGATAAAGCTGAAAGCTGTACAAAGGAGCCATGGAGCAAAGCGCGATTAAGAACCCGCTTGTGCTGAGATGTGCTGCTATTTTTATTTTCTCCCTCTGACTTTACACAGTACAGTTCTGAAGCACAACAGCGTGTTACAGCAATTATATGTAAATAAAATTAAAATCCATGCCAGCTCATACACCAGAAAAAATGTATATAGATATAGATATATTTTTATCACCTCCGCTTGCCAACATCTCTTTGAAACACATAATTTTAGGCTTTTTATCAAGGTTACAGCAAGCTGTAATACTGCTCAAATAAACAGCAACACAAATTATGTAAATAAAATCAAGTTATCAAAAAATATAAATTTGTTCTCAATCTAGCTTGCGAATGCTTCTAAATCAGAAATATTCTTATGTTGTCTTGCCTGTGCTGTATGTTTGAGATCTACCCTAAGATTTTCAATCATGTATAATAATTATATGATTGGCATACATTTGTCATGTTTAAGTTTGTTTTCTGTGAAAATCAACAAACCATGACATTTTTCCAAGAGTGCCCAATGTTATTTATTCAAGGTGAAATAATCTAACCAAATGTAGTTTATGCATAGATTTTGTTCATTTTATAAAGTCACTTTAGGTTTCTTGTTAACAATTTGCTCGAGAATTTATGCTAAGTTTTACATTATATAATCCATTGTTTCAAGAAATTGACAATGGAAAAAGAACTTTCCTCAAGGTCAACACCAGATTTATATTTTTTGTTCCCCTGGACCCCCTGTCTTCTACTGTCTATCCTGGCAAGGCTAGGTTTTAAAAGTTAAAAGAGATAGAGAGGGAAGTGGCCATTTTGTATCAAGGCACATTAGAAAGAACCCCTAGATAAGCAAGGTTAATTGAGTGGGTGAACTGTACATGACATTATAACTAGGGATGGGCTGAACACCCCCCTGTTCGGTTCGCACCAGATCATCTCGAACAGGGAAAAAATTCTAGCAAACATGCAAACTCTATTAAAGTCTTTGGGACACTAACAGGAAAAATCAAAAGTCCTCATTTTAAAGGCTAATATGCAAGTTATTGTCATAAAAAGTGTATGGGGACCTGGGTACTGCCCTGGGGAATATGTATCAATGCAAAAACTTTTTTTAAAACAATAATTTTTTAAAAAGCAATGATTTTAATGATGCTTAAAGTAAAACAAAAAAATGAAAAATGACTTTAAATATTGGGCCTGGGAGGTCCCCTTAATGTGCCTGAAAAGTGGCTCATCTGTACGATGTATGGAGCCTGCTGCAGCAATACTGACATTTCTAAAGGGAAAAATGTAATTTAAAGATGCTCGCGGCTGTAATGTATTGCCGGGTCCCAGCAATACAGATAAAAATAAGGAAAAAAAACAGCATCCCCTACCCAGTCGAGGAGTCCAGGCCCTAAAAAAATAGTGTCCCTCGAAGTAAATCCATCGTCAATCACGACACCTGCCAGACCCGGAAAAAAAAATACACTTCTGCCTCTTGGGAGGCATCCCGTCGACTGCCTTCTCTCTGCTTTGACAGCTCTTATATAAGCAAGGGGCGAGGCCACCCAGCAACGTCACCTGGTGACACCGCCTCTTCTGATGTCACATGATGTCCAAAGGGGGCAGTGCCACCAGGTGATGTAACTGGGTGGCCCTGCCCCTTGCCTAAAAAAGAACTGTCAAAGCAGAGAGAAGGCATATAGCGGGACGCTTCCCAAGAGGCGGAAGCGGGTTTTTTTATGGGTCCGACGGGCGTTGGGATTGACGATGGATTTACATCAAGGGACACTATTTTTTTATTTATTTTTAATAAAGGACTTGTCAAAAACTGTTTTCTGTGGTTCTTACTTTTTGACACTTTTTTGGGTAAATGGGTAGGGGTACGATGTACCCGATACCCATTCACATAGGGGGATGTTAAAGGGGGCTTCCAGATTCCGATAAGCCCCCCACCCGCAGACCCTACAACCACAGCTCAGAGTTGTCAGGAGTAGGCCCTTGTCCCCATCAACGTTGGGACAAGGTGCTTTGGAGGGCACCCCAAAGCATCCTCCCCATGTTCGGGGCAAGCAGCCTGGTATGGTTCAGGGGACTGGCCTGCCAGGCTGCATGCTCGGATAAGGGTCCAAACCCCACCCTCTTTTTTTTCACACATTTTGGCGTGGAGTTCCACTTAAAATCTATATCAGACCCAGAGGGCCTGATTTAGATTTGGGGGGGGACCCCATGCTGTTTTTTCTTAATTCTGTCATGGGGTTCACCTTAAAAGCCGTACCAGACTCAAAGGGTCCCCCCAAGCTGTTTTTACCCCAATTTTTTTTCATTTACATTTTTTTTAAACAATTATTTTTGAAAATTCAGCTCTCAGCAGGGAAGCCTTAACAACCTATTGAAAGTGCACTCAGCAGACAAACATCCTGTTAAGTGCAGAGAAAGTTTAGGTGTTAGACGAGTACCATTCAGAAAAAAAATAGAAAAAAATGTAAATTAAGTGCACCTGTCAAACAGGTGCAGAAAAATTGGGCCTTAGGTGTTAGTGGTGCCTGAACACTGTAACCCCTCACAGTTACTTTTGTTGGGTGCAGGAATGAGCCCTGCTGTTAAAAATCTGAAAATAAATTGAACTTACATGCACCTGTCAAACAGGTGCAGAAAAATGGGGCCTTGGGTGTTGGTGTTGCCATAATCAAGATTCAGGAATAAGATAGGTTGCATAGGCAGTCTTCAAGGGATCCCAGATCCCAAGCAAATTCAATCAGTTACATTAGCATCAGGGGCTTGATAGCTGCTGTTGATCCAGGACTGATTCAATGTTATAAATGTCAGCCGATCAACGGAGTCTGTGGACAAACACACTCTTATCTATCACGAAACCTCCAGCAGCACTAAATGTCTGTTCAGAAAGCACGCTGGAAGAAGAACAGGCCAGTAGCTCGATTGCATGTTGAGAAAGTTCTACCCAGGGGTCCATCTTCAAGGCCCAATAACCCACTGGATGCTCAATTGGAAAGGTCTCCAAGTCTGCTCTTGCCCCTAGATAATCCTACACCATATGATTCAGATGCTGCTGATGATTGCTTAGACCAAACAGCCCTGGGTGCTGAGGACTTAAGAATTGTTTAAAGGCATCGGTCAGCCGGCTGCCTTCTCCACCGCTCTTCCTTTGACTGAACAAAGCCTCATAAACACTTGTCCGGGAAATGGTAACCCCCCAGTGTCTGGAAAGGTTTTACACAAATTTATCTTCAAGGCGTCTTCAAGATGTTTCATCCTCTGCTCCCTCTGTGAAGGCAGGATGAGCTCTGCAACTTTACCCTTGTACTGTGGATTTAGGAAGGGTTGCCAACCAGTAAGGATCCCTCTCCTTGATACCACAAATTCCCAGGTCCTTTCACAGGCTTTTTAGAATCAGGAAGCCCATGCAGCTTAAGTTTGAGGAGGCATGAGATTCTGAGTCCTCTGGGTCACTAAGGATAACTCCTGGAGTTTCTGGGGAATGAAACCATCCCTTTAAAACTGCTGTATGTTGTCCTCTTCATCCATGCTTCCACAATCCTCCTCTTTCCCCTGTGTGTTTTGCGGCCCCACAGGAAAGGTATCTGCATAAAGGGGGCCTTGTGAGGAAAAGAAGTCCTCCTCTTCCTCCCGCTGTTCTGCCTCAAGTGTCCTGTCCATGATTCCACAAAGTGTGTGCTCCAGCAGGAAGACTAGAGGGATAGTGTCACTGATATGCATTGTCCCGGCTCACCATCCTTGTGGCCTTCTCAAATGGTGACAGGACAGTACACACACAGGTACTCATTGATGGCCCTTTGCTGCATGTGCAGCTGCTGCAGCCTTGCCAATGTTGAGTTCCACCTGGTGGACATGTCACAATTGAGGCTGTTGGTGGGCAGGTTGAATTCTCGTTGAATGTCAGAAAGCCAAGAACTGGCATTGTATGACCTTCAGAAATGGCCCCAGACTTTTCTGGCCTGCCTCCAAAGATCTTGTAAGCTCGGGTACCTGTTCAAGAAAGGCTGTACCACCAAATTCAGGACATTTGCAAAGCAAGGAACATGTGTCAAATGTCCCTGTCAGAAGGCGGAGAGAAGGTTGGTGCCATCGTCGCGTACAACCATTCCTGGCTCAAGCTGCCGTGGTATCAACCACCTCTGAGCCTGCCCCTGCAGAACTGACAGAATCTCTGGTGTGGCTCCTGTCCCCTAGACAGACCAACTGAAGAACCGCATGGCATCTTTTAGCCTGACTGCTTGCATAGCCCCTTGAACGCTTAGGGAGCACTGCTGGTACAGTGGACAGTTTAGCAGAGGATGCCATAGAGGAAGAAGAAGAGGAGGGGGTGAAGCAGACAGATGTGGCAGAATCACCACCAGCTTTTTGGAGGTGTAGTGGCAGAACAAGCTTCAGCACTGAACCCTGTCCTGCATCCTTCCCAGATGCCAGCAGAGTTACCCAGTGTGCCGTGAAGGAAATGTAACATCCCTGACCATGCCTGCTGGACCATGAGTAATGTGAACCTTGCTGCTGACCGCTCTGTCCAACGAGGCCAAAACTGTATCACTGTATTGGTGTCACTGGTCCCTAAAAACTGTCACTTAGGGACTTAATCAACGCGAGCTTATGACCCGCACTTACTGGGAATTCCTCGTTCATGGGAAATAATTGCAATCCCCGATCCCTATCACGAACGGGGTTCAGCGGGTTACCCGCACCTGTCGGCGAAGGGTAGACACACGCTGGTCCATTCAGTGTAGCGCGCGTGCAGCCCCGGACATCTAAGGGCATCACAGACCTGTTATTGCTTGATCTCGTGTGGCTGAACGCCACTTGTCCCTCTAAGAAGTTGGACGCGGACCGCCGGGGGTCACGTAACTAGTTAGCATGGAGGAGTCTCGTTCGTTATCGGAATTAACCAGACAAATCGCTCCACCAACTAAGAACGGCCATGCACCACCACCCACAGAATCGAGAAAGAGCTATCAATCTGTCAATCCTTTCCGTGTCCGGGCCGGGTGAGGTTTCCCGTGTTGAGTCAAATTAAGCCGCAGGCTCCACTCCTGGTGGTGCCCTTCCGTCAATTCCTTTAAGTTTCAGCTTTGCAACCATACTTCCCCCCGAACCCAAAGACTTTGGTTTCCCGGAAGCTGCTCGGCGGGTCATGGGAATAACGCCGCCGGATCGCCAGTCGGCATCGTTTATGGTCGGAACTACGACAGTATCTGATCGTCTTTGAACCTCCGACTTTCGTTCTTGATTAATGAAAACATTCTTGGCAAATGCTTTCGCTTTGGTTCGTGTTGCGCCGGTCCAAGAATTTCACCTCTAGTGTCTGATTTGTCTGCCGCAATGTCGCAGTCTGGCTAAAACCGCTGATCACTGCCATTACTAATGAAATCAATAAAAAAAAAATGTATTTATTTATTTATTTTTTTTCAAAAATTGTTGGCCTATTTTTTTTATAGCGAAAAAATATAAAAACCGAAGAGGTGATCAAATACCATCAAAAGAACGCTATATTTGTGGGGAAAAAAAGGGCAGGGCCGTATTGCAAAACATGGCCTGGTCATTAAGGGGGTAAAACCTTCCAGGGCTGAAGTGGTTAAAGGATGGGCAATCTGTATTACATTTAAATATTATTTTTGGGTTCAATAGCACTTTAAGGCTTCCCTATTTCGGAATAGGCTAGATCTGCAGACTCTGTTGATTCAGACACTATTATTTGTTCTGGTGGCTGCAATGAAAACAAACCCACCCATTTAGGAATCAATTAGAATAGGACCTGGTGAGATAAACATTCGTTTCTTCAGAACAGAAAACATTAGGAACCTGCAACATTTAAAACCTCCTTCCAATTAATGTAGATCATATAGGAAAAGATCCCCTTGCTAAATAAAGCAAATAAATATCTCTTAACCAAAATATACACCCTACATTAAAGTATAAATCCAGCAATGAGAAACAAAACCAATATAATGGGGCAGCTGCCAACTAAATAGTGCATTCACCACACCAAACATGAAAAAATTGTGTGAAGTGCTCCTATGAATCTCAAATATTACTGTGAATCAACAAATGTATATGACTTCTCAAAATGTATGTTAAAAAAAAAATACATAAAATGTATCGAAATATATGTGTATCAATCTATATATATGCAAACAACGTTTCTATACTTGATACACAAAAATCATATCATCATGCATAACAAGCAAAATAATGAAATTCTAAAAGTGACAACATATAAATTTACAAATGCTATTATATAAAGTCCCAAATCCTTTCAACCAGTTTTGTACAATTATATAAGATAGTTCATATATCATTAAATTCCACTGTGAGCTTTATTCCATCCATTCTTCTTACATGATTATAAATCTCCACCAGATTACAACACCAGCATGCCCATCACCATACCCCTACAGGGTATCCTCTCACCTGATAGTGTGGACCCCACAATGTTATTGGAGGCCAGGAGTGCTTGCAAATATCGCTGGTAATAGTCAAACAGACACATGATTCTTCTCTCCTAATCTTCAGCCCTCGAATGGATGAACTCTCATGTAGGATATAAAGGGAGAACTAACAGCGCAGTATGCAAAAAAATGATTTTTATTAAAAAATCTCAAAAATGTGCACTCAAAGATGAAGGAGTAACAAGGCATATAGTGATCTCAATGCTAAAAATAGCATTTGCTCAATGCTAAAAATAAACAGAATGGCGTCTTTCCCCACCCAGATTGATGAGAACGATTAAGAGAAAGCAGATTGGGCGCAACATGTCAAATGAACGTTGACGTCATGTATGGACTATCTAATATGACTGGACATTTAGATTGGAATATTTTCTTACAAATTTAACAAAGACTGGTTGAAAGGATTTGGGACTTTAAATAATGCCATTTGTATATTTATATTTTGGCACTTGTAGCATTTCATTATTTTGTTAAGCATGATGATATGATTTTTGTGTATTAAGTATAGACACTTTGCTTGCATTCATATAGATTTATACACATATATTTCAATACATTTACATATATATTTTCTACATACATTTCGAGAAGTCATATACATTTGTTGATTCACGGTAAAATGTTTTATAGAATATTTTTTTGGAGCACTTTACACATTTTTTTTTTCCTTTTTTAATGAATGTAGATCACCTAGGAGTTATTATGTTTTTTTATCAACAAAATTGAAATTACACTTTAAAACCCCCAACTTTTTAAGAAAAAAGTAAAACAACACATGAAAAAAGTAAAACAAATATTTTTATTTTTATTTTATTCAATAATACAAGGCCTACTGTAAAAATAAATATGCCTTCAATGTGGTTCCTAGAAGCTTGCACAAAGTCAAAATTGTCTAGGGGAGGAAAACAAGAGATTCTGAAGTGTTTTCTGGTGAAATTTGAAAGAAAGGACCTCTGTAGGCATTCACACTTTTTGCTCATCTATGCCAACCTTTAATGAGCATGTCTAAGAATCATGAAGACCTAATGGGTTGCTAGCAATGAATTATTTTATTTATGTTATTATTGCAAGTACTTATATAGCGCCGTCAATTTATGCAGCGCTTTACATATATATATTGTACACTCACCTCAGTCCCTGTCCTCAAGGAGCTTAAAATCTAAGGTATCTAACTCACATTCATACATACAGTATCTCACAAAAGTGAGTACACCTCTCACATTGTTGTAAATATTTTATTATATCTTTTCATGTGACAACACTGAAGAAATGACACTTTGCTACAATGTAAAGTAGTGAGTTTACAGCTTGTATAACAGTGTAAATGTGCTGTCCTCTCAAAATAACTCAACTCACAGCCATTAATGTCTAAACCACTGGCAACAGAAGTGATTACACCCCTAAGGGAAAATATCCAATTGGGGCCAAATTAGCTATTTTCCCTCCCTGGTGTCCTGTGACTCATTAGTGTTACAAGGTCTCAGGTGTGAATGGGGAGAAGGTGTGTTAAATTTGGTGTTATCGCTCTCACACTCCCATTTTGGTCACTGGAAGTTTTTTTTTTTTTTGAAAAACATTTTATTGAAGTTCAACTCTTTACAACAAAGAAAATTGCAACCAAATATGAAAGCATACAAGACATTGACAATACAGAATATGACAATCGGTCATAAAAATACAGGCTTGCTAGAAGTCTCGAGGAACTTCAAGGTTAGCGGTATCAGTGATGGAGTAGAAGTGTGTTGGTATAAATGATACCATTTTAACTAAATTGTGGAGAGGGGGGGAGGGAAGAGGGGGGAGCAATTAGGGAAGAAGGGGGGGAGGGAGAGGTGAGGAGGGGTGGGAGGTAGGTGGCTAGAAGGATATGTGACAAGCAAGCAAAGTTTACGATGGGGGGGCTTAATGCCCACATGGAAAGTGCTAGTGAAAAGGAAACGAGTATCTCGCACCGTAGGGCACCGTCTCAGCTGCCTCTTGCACAGTACATATCAGCATATCATACTAAGAAACAATTATACCATATGTCCCCTGTATACAAGCTGACAATCGGTGATGGCACTCGGCTCCTGACAAGGTTATTTATAACGAAGGAGAGGAGTGTCATGAGCCTATATAGAAATAGGGCTCTGAAACATCATATGCAACAGTATTGAGGGGCTAGGTCAGGTCAGTTGAGACATGTCCCTCCCCTGAGGGGGGAAGGCAGACCACTTTCTGACAAAACAGGTAGTGCTATTGGAGGAGGGTTGTTGCAGGCCTATCAATTCTCGATCACGGAGAAGGGATAAGTCATTGTGTAGTTCATTGAGCGTGGGGGGGTTAGTGTCCAAACAATGTTTGAGAATCAACCTCCGTGCCACCATGAGACAAGATATTATCCAAGGCTTATAGTCGAGCAGGTGTGCACAAGAATGTCTAGGTAAGTGCAGGTCCTGCGGTGAGATGTCACCAAACAGTAGAAGATAGATGTCTTTTGGTAGCGACAATCCTGTGTATCTAGTCACACAGAAGCTTAACTAGAACCTTCAGGGCCCTGGTGCAAGAAACCATGAAGGGCCCCATGGGCCCCTGGCCAGGGGAGCACACAGGGGCCCAGAGACAGCAGAACACAAGTGAGCTGGATAGGAGTGGCGGGGGCAGCATATAGTTTAACCAATCTCCTTCATTTGCCTCCTGCAGCTACAGGAAGAAAAAGGAGGACAGTGATTTCTCTACATGCTGCCCCCGCCGCTCCTCCTATCCAGGTGTACAGGGGAGCCGCACAGGCCCCCTGGAGCATTGGGCCCGGTTGCAGTTGCAACCCCTGTAGTTACGCCCCTGTAGTCACATATCTCAGTGTTTTGTCCCAGTAGGAGGATATATGGGGACATAGCCAGAATTTATGGAGTAGAGAGGGAAAACGAGAGTGGCATAACGTACAGAAGTGGTGAGAGGTTTCCGAGGACAATCTGATATGGGGGAGATACGTCCTGTGCAGGATTTTAAATTGCTGCTCCCTCCAGAATTTGTTTGTGATGAACCGGTGTAACGCTCTGGGTTCTTAGTTCAATGGGGCTGGATCTACAGCTGCAGAATTCCACTCAGTAGTCTTGTAGAGATATGTTAAATCACCTGGTCCAACACTCTTGACTCATCACAGTGGTTCAGCCTGATTCAGTATGCACATACACACACACTCCGTTAATGATGTTGCAGGAGTGATAGGTAATTATGCAAGTAGCAGTGAAATGATACACTGAAGGTATAGGCTTTGAAGAGTGACAGTAGATGATGATAAGCACTCAGATAGTGATGTTGCAGGAGTGATAGTAGATGATGATAGGTAAAAGTAATAGTTATAATGGATAACACAAGTATGTTAGTCTCTTTGTAGGTGTGTGGAGGTAGGTTGGTAACTGATGCGAGAATCGGATATAGCTGGTAACCGATGTGAAAATCGGATAGGGCTGGTAACTGATGTGAGAATCAGCTAGGCTGGTAACCGATGTGAGAATCGGATAGGGCTGGTAACCGATGTGAGAATTGGATAGGGCTGGTAACTGATGTGAGAATCGGATAGGCTGGTAACCGATGTGGGAATCAGATAGGCTGGTAACCGATGTGAGAATCGGATAGGCTGGTAACCGATGTGAGAATCGGATAGGCTGGTAACCGATGTGAGAATCGGATAGGCTGGTAACCGATGTGAGAATCGGATAGGCTGGTAACCGATGTGGTGTTCAGAGGTATGCACAAACAGAGTTGCAGGGTAACAGATAGCAGTAGACACAAGAGCTAGCAATCTAGTTCAGGGATGCAGGGTTTAGTAAGCAGTAGGCACAAGAGCTAGCAATCTAGTTTAGTAATGCAGGTGATAGATACTAGAGAGCATGTATCCTAGAGCTAGCAACAGTTCTGTAATGCAGGTATTACTTAGCAAGTGTTGTTGATAAGAGGGGGTCCCCTGTGGGGTACTTATCAATAGCCAGTAGTGAGGGAGTGCAGGACAAGGTAGCGAGGCTCCGGTCAATCCAGGTATAGGGTATGTAGCTGGAAGATTCGGCAGCGTCAGGTTAGGCAGGTATCAGGAGCGGTTGCACGAACAATGTGTGAGTGTAGACCGTCAGTTGAAATAGCCACTCAGTGCGGCGCCTGATGATGATGTCAGCCCTGTTAAAGGAATACACACCTATATGCATTCCACCTACCTGAGTGGTGGAACGCAACCCGGAAGTGAGGAGATAGAAAGGCACTGAGAGTGCCAGGATCTTACAACCGGCGGGTGATTAGGTATCCCGATAAGATGTGCAGGTGAGCATTATCAGAGTGGAGCAGAGCGTTCCATGGCTTTGCTATCTGGCTGGACACCCCCTGGTAGATTTCTGCATGCAGCGGTTTGTATAGATGTGATATCTTGTGCTTGCCCTGTTGCATCCAGGTGTCCAGAAGGGAGGTTCAAAAACAGTTTAGAGGTGTGTGGCAGAGAGAGTCTACAAAGCTGATGCATTGGCGATAATAACGATAGTGTCCAGATGGGAGGTTGAATTGGGCCGAGAATGCTGCAAAAGGAAGAGGTTTACCAGTATGCAAGTCATACAACTGAGCAAATTTAGTGACACCCCGCTTTGACCATTCCTTATAAGCGGAGCACTGCTGGGCCCGTGGGAACATGGGGTGGTTGCAAATAGGTAAGTAACGGGAGAGACGCTGGGACAACTTAAAGCGTTTCCGCAGCTCTCTCCATGGCATCACAGTGTCCCTAAGCGGGAGGTTGTGTTATAGGGATAGAGGGAAGTCTGCAGTCCCACAGTGCAGCAGTGCTGTCAGATCATAAGGTGCGGCCAACTGCGATTCTAGAGAGAAATTAGTGTATCTGGATTCACAGCTCAACCAGTCCATACACGTCCTTACGAGGCAGACCACATTATAGATGCTGGTATTCGGGAGATCCACACCCCCTTCACGTTTAGACAAGTGTAGTTTTTTCAATGATATTCTAGCGTGTTTCCCCTTCCAAAGGAAAAAGGGAAACGGCCTTGTGTAGCCTAATGACATCAGCGTGTTTCAGGAGAAGTGGTATGGTTTGGAGGGGGTAAAGAAGTTTGGGGAAAGTCGCCATTTTGGATGGGTGGCATCTACCCATAAAAGACAGAGGTAGATCCGCCCAGGATTTCAATTCAGCTATCATTTTATCTATCACTGGAGTAAAGTTTAATCAGTATAATGATGACTGAAAAAACCCTATTTTAATGCCTAAATATGTAATGTGGCTGGTGTTAATACGAAGGTTCCACGGTCAGATGCTGGTAAACCGGAAGTGACGTATGACGCAATGGACCCACCCTACGCGTTCCATCAGAGGACGTCTGCTGGAGTGGCATCACCATAGCGCACTCCCGGTTCTTAAATAGCCCGCCCATCTCATGGCGACCAATCAGCTATTACCGCCGCCATATTGGTGCTCGCTATGTGTTGCCGATCGGAGGCCATATTCTTCCTCCCTGCAATGTCGGCTAATATAATAGAGGGGCAGCTGCTATTTCATCATTTCACATCAGCCTCACCGATAGTAAAAACAAACAAAAAAACAAAAAAAGGAACAAAAAAACTTTTATTTAAGTGTCCAAAAAAATGTGTTTAAAAGGGTTAAAAAAAATATTTTAAAACGTTTTGCTCCGAGAAAAAACTTCTTGTTGGGGAAGACAGGGAAAGGCTTCCATTGTATATATATATAGACAGTCTTCCAGGATGAACAGACTGTCTATATATATATATACAATGGAAGCCTTTCCCTGTCTTCCCCAACAAGAAGTTTTTTCTCGGAGCAAAACGTTTTAAAATATTTTTTTTAACCCTTTTAAACACATTTTTTTGGACACTTAAATAAAAGTTTTTTTGTTCCTTTTTTTGTTTGTTTTTACTATCGGTGAGGCTGATGTGAAATGAGGAAACACATAGCGAGCACCAATATGGCGGCGGTAATAGCTGATTGGTCGCCATGAGATGGGCGGGCTATTTAAGAACCGGGAGTGCGCTATGGTGACTCCGCTCCAGCAGACGTCCTCTGACGAAACGCGTAGGGCGGGTCCATTGCGTCATACGCCACTTCCGGTTTACCAGCATCTGACCGTGGAACGCGAAAGCTTCCCGGGAGACCGCAACTGATCACCAACAGCCTACACCGTGAGTGTATCTATGCTAGTTTTTTCTACTGGCGTTATTTACTGCACAAATGGGGTTCCCTTTCTCTTATGTTTCATGACATCAATTGGCGTGTACCTGTTCGCCGAGGGGAAGGAACCTTCGTGTCTGTGCTCATCTAGTCCAGTATATACTACCAACAGGTTGTATTGCAATTGCGACATCTAGTGGCTACACTAGTGTACGCAACCCTTTATTATTTTTCATTTTTTGTTTTCACAATGGGAATTTCTTTCTGTGTTCAATTGTCTCACTGAAACTTCTATTACAATTAATTTTACACTGGGTCACCCTTCCAGTGGCACTGTTAATCAGTCTTTTCTGCACCAAATCTATTTATTTATGCACTGTGTTTATATATTGGAATAAAATTTCATCACCATTTTTACTATTGCATATTTATTTATTTACTTGATATTTGCACACGAGCACCTTCTCACATTGGTTTTTAATACCCAGCACAATTTATTTACAAGAAAAATCCTTGTTCACAAAAGGAATAATATTTAATTTTATATGTGCACTATTATTTATTTTTTATTCACTGTCTTCTTAACCATTCACATTATGGCACATATATTTTAAAGTGACAAGTTGTCACTTTGAGGTAGCGCCGGGGCAACTTCTTTGCACTTCTCACTTACCTTAACCCCTCGGGGTTCTGTTGCTGGCAGCTTACACCTGTTTATTACACATTATTTATATACTTCCATAGCGCTGGTCACCCTTGCCTTCTTATTATTGAGAGGGAGGACCTCGCTTTTGGCGAAGTTAATGCGTAAGCCTGAATACGATCTGTATTCCGCAAAGATTTGCTGTATGATAGGCAGGTCGTGTTCGGGGTCCACTGTGAATATCAGTACATCGTCCGCGAACATTGCCGTGCGCAATTCCTCTTGGCCCACCGCTATGCCCCGGAGCTCAGGGTGACTCAGCATGAATCTCGACAAAGGTTCCAGGGCCAGGTTGAATAGCAGGGGAGATAACAGGCATCCCTGTCTGGTGCCCTTGTACAATTTGAACGGCTGCGAGATGTGACCTGCCACTACTACCTGAGCTTCGGGGGATGCGTACATAGTTCTAATCATGTGTAGAAAAGGGCCAGAGAACCCAAAGTGAACTAACACCTTGTCCAACCATTATATGTTGACATTGTCAAATGCCTTTTCTGCGTCGAGGGTAATAATATCTGCCTGGTTATCTGGATTTGTTTTTGATACTTCAAGTGCCGTTAATACTTTTCTGATATTGGAGGTGGCGGAGCGGCCTTTAGTGAAGCCTGATTGGGCCGGGTGGATGAGTGTAGGTAGTAGGGATGCCAATCTGTCTGCTACAATTTTGGAGAGTAGTTTCAAATCTATGTTCAGCAACGAGATGGGTCTATACGATCCGGGGTCCTTAGGGTCCTTTCCCTTTTTATAGATCAGCTTAATATGTGCCTGATAGCCGGTGGGTAAGTATGGATGTCCTGACATGATGTGTTGAAAGACTGACCGCAGTGTGGGGGCGACTTGATCTAATGCCAATTTGTAAAATTCCGGGGTATAGCCGTCAGGCCCAGGGGATTTCCCGGGTGACAGTCCCTGAATAGTCTTCCGCACCTCTTCCAGAGAGATGGGAGCGTTTATGAGGGCCAAATGATCATCGGATACTATAGGAAGGTGCACTGAAGATAGCCATCGTGATGCCACTGCGTCGTCGCATTGCTCGTGGCCATATAAGGAGGTGTAAAAGTCTGCAAAGACTTTGTTAATATCCGAGGGCGAGTCCACTAGCCTGCCATCTGTATCCCTAATGGAGGAGACGTGAGTGGGTATGAAGGGACCACGGCACAATGAGGCCAATAATTTCCCGGGCTTATTCCCAAAGGATTGGTATTTCCAATCCTGATTGGACTTGTATAAACGTCCCTGGTCTCGGCCCATGTGTCAAAGTGTTCCTTCGCCTTGCGCCAGGTTTCCCTGTGGGGGGGTGAGTTGATGCTCAGCCTGAGCTTCCCTTAAGGAGGCACTAGCTTCCAAGTAGGCTGTAGCAATGCGTTTCTTATATGCGGATGCATAGGATATGATGCGTCCCCTGAGGACTGCTTTGCCAGTTTCCCACAAAAAGATAGGAGAGATGGAGGGGTTGGCATTATTGTCAACAAATTCGGACCACACGCCCCTAATGAGTGTAGCAACCCCCAGGATCCTTGGCTAAGTATGAGGGGAACCTCCAGTGTTTAAAGGATGGTGCATGTGCGTACACAGAAATGTCTATAGAGATGGGGGCATGGTCTGAAATGGCGATGTCGTGTATTTTAGGTGAGCTGGTATATGGAAGTATCTTATCGTTTGCAAAAGTATAGTCTATCCTCGTGAGCGTATGGTGGGGGTGAGAGAAGAAGTTAAATTCCTTGCCAGTGGGATTTGACAGATGCTAAATGTCTGTCAAGTGTAGGCTCTCCGCCATATGAAGCAGCAAGGGAGAGTGATAGGGACGGGTGGTAGATAAAGTGCTGGTAGCCTGCGACCTATCTTCCGTGGGGTCCATAAGTTGGTTAAAATCACCTGCCATGAGCAGCGGCAAATGTAGGAAGGGTGCTAAATCCTGGGATAGTGTTTGGTAGAAGGGCGCGGAGGAAGTGGTGGGGGCGTATATTCCGGCCACCACCCAGTCTTGTTGTGAATTTGTGAACTGCAGGATGGCAATACGGCCCACCTTGTCAAAATGGGTAGACTGGACTGTGGCTGGGTAATTTTTATGAATTAAAATCAACACCCCTGATTTGCCTTTAACCGCTGGTGAGCCATAAACCCGCCCCACCCAGAGCTTTTGCATTTTATGGAAGTCTTTCGCCTCCAAATGTGATTCCTGCAATATGGCGATGTCCGCCCGCAGACGTTTCAAGTGTCTGAGGACGGCCATCCATTTATGTGGCGACCTGAGACCCTTAACATTCCATGAGATTATGGTCATGGGCGATCATATGGGTAGGATTGAGCCGTGAAGCAGTGCAAAGCAGCAAGAGGAGTGAGACAGTGCCAAAAGTAGCTAGTAAATGGGACGGAAAGCGTTACCGGAATCTGAACACTACGTGGCAGTTGGAAACGCCGATCATAGAAGCCCGGAATAGTACCAGATAGCCATAAGGCTGTGTGTACCGATGATAGTAGTAAACAGTAACCATTATAATATAACATAGCTCGCTGACAACGTGAATCAACAGTAGTGGAGCTACAGAGTAGGCATATAACCTCAATTAGTGCAACGTGGGGAGAAGCACCCGCTCAACCTGGGTGTAGCAGGTGACATTGTGCAGCATCAGGAACAAACAAGACAACGGTGGAAAAAGATAAAAGGATACGTGAGTCAAAAAAAATAGTCATCACCATGACAGACAGACTCTCACGGAGAAAAACGGCCTGCACCATAGGGTGAAGAGAGGTGTTCAGCGGTTCCTATGGTGGGATGATGATCCGTTGGTGCGTTATTTTTTTGCTGGGTCTTTCCTCGGGCTGTGCTGTTCTCTTGCCCACTGCGGGCGCTGGGGTGATGGTGTCACAGGCGTATCCACTTGAATGTTGAAATGACACTCGAGAAAATGTGAACGATTTTTGTTCCCCTGAAAGATCCGATAAACGTAGCAGGGTATGCCAGGGTGAATTTAATGGTTTTGCGGTATAAAGCTTGACACAATGGTTGAAAGGCTTTTCTACGTGTTGTAACCTCCTGCGAGTAGTCTGCAAAGACCAACAACTTGGAACGCTTTAGAATTCCGAAAGGATTTGAGGATGTTTTGCCGATCCAAATAATTCAAATACTTCACTATGGCAGGGCGAGGTGTTTTCCTGTCATTTGAAGGGCCCCCCAGACGGTGGGCTCTTTCAGCAATGCACGTGGTGTGGATCCCCAGGGCCAGGGGGAGGCGAGTGGTAGCCATGTCCATTAAAGTGTCAGCTCCAAAATTTTCAGGGAAGCCTATGATTTGGAGGTTGTTCCTCCTGGATCGATTCTCCAAATCGTCCAATTTTTCTAGTAAATATCGTTGAGTCTGTCTGGCCTGCTGATCCATGAAGAAGGAGCCCTAAAGCTCATGCTCCACATCCGAGAGCCTGTGCTCAATTTCTTGTAGTCGGCGGGGAGTGGTCCCCTAGTTCCTTCTGTAGCTGGGCCATCCCTAGGGCTATCACCTTATCCACAGCTTCGGTGATGGTGGGTGACAGAAGGCTGGTGACTGCCTGAGCTAAGGAGGCTATCTGGGTGTCTGGCAGAGGAGAAGCTGACTGACCTTGCCGGGCCACGGGAGGTAAGGGGGCGGCGTCCGCCATGTCCGCTTCTGTGGAGGCCGCAGATTAAGACGCGGACTCGATTTGCGGCGGCGTGTAGGAGCCTCCTGGGCGAAGGTAGCGGTCCATCCTGCAGGTTCCCCAGGTGGTGAGAATCAGGGCGGAAGGTCGGATGGCGTGCCTGGACCGTGTGAATCGATCTAACATGGGCGCCGGAACCGGAAGTCCCGGTCACTGGAAGTTTAACATAGCAACTCATGACAAAGAACTCTCTGAGGATCTGAAAAAAAGAATTGTTGCTCTACATAAAGATGGCCTGGCTATAAGAAGAATGCCAAGACCCTGAAACTGAGCTGCAGCACGTTGGCCAAGACCATACAGTGGTTTAACAGGACAGGTTCCATTCAGAACAGGCCTCGCCATGGTCGACCAAAGAAGTTGAGTGCACATGCTCAGCGTCATATCCAGAGGTTGTCTTTGGGAAATAGACATATGAGCATTGCCAGCATTGCTGCAGAGGTTGAAGGGGTGGGGGGTCAGCCTGTCAGTGCTCAGACCATACGCCGCACACCTGTATCAAATTTGTCTTCATGGCTGTCGTCCCAGAAGGAAGCCTCTTCTAAAGATGGTGCACAAGAAAGCCCGCTGTTTGCTGAAGACAAGCAAACTAAGGACATGGATTACTGGAACCATGCCCTGTGGTCTGATGAGACCAAGATAAACTTATTTGGTTCAGATGGTGTCAAACGTGTGTGGTGGCAACCAGGTGAGGAGTACAAAGACAAGTGTGTCTTGCCTACAGTCAAGCATGTTGGGGGGAGTGTCATGGTCTGGGGCTGCTTGAGTGCTGTCAGCACTGGGGAGGTACAGTTCATTGAGGGAACAATGAATGCCAACTTGTACTTTGACATACTGAAGCAGAGCATGATCCTCTCCCTTCGGAGAATGGGCCGCAGGGCAGTATTTTAACATGATAACGACCCCAAACACACCTCTAAGATGACCACTGCCCTGCTAAAAAAGCTGAGGGTAAAGGTGATGGACTGGCCAAGCATGTCTTGAGACCTAAACCCTATTGAGCATCTGCGGGGCATCATCAAATGGAAGGTGGAGGAGCGCAAGGTCTCTAACATCCACCAGCTCCATGATGTCATCATGGAGGAGTGGAAGAGGAATCCAGTGGCAACCTGTGATGCTCTGGTGAACTCCGTGCCCAAGAGGGTTAAGGCAGGGCTTGAAAATAATGGCCATGAAAAATATTGACACTTTGGGCCCAATTTGGAATTTTCACTTAGGGGTGTACTCACTTTTGTTGCCAGCGGTTTAGACAGTAATGGCTGTGTGTTAAGGTATTTTGAGGGGGGGGAGGCGTGGCCGGGATGTAGACGGCGCCGGATGTGTTCTTGCAGAGCTCTTCTCCATCCTGATCTTATCCGGCTCCATCCACGGTCCCTGTGCCTCGGATCACGGCGGTTTTGCCCTCCTCCGCATCGGGCACAGGTGGGGCACGAATGCCGGGGATAAAATCCGGGGTTTCAACACCGACCCCGCGACCTCAACGATCGGTCCCGCCACGAGGCACGAGAGCGGCCGCCGCCATCTTGCAGGTGCAGGCCTCCTCTTCTTCCTCTGCAGCCACAGGCGCCCGAGCCTCCTCAAAGTCGGGGAAGATGTCTGCGGGGGCCGGGAACCCTCCTCTGGCACAGCATATGGACTCAGGTACCGAGGGGTCATTACTGGGGACCGCTGGACAGACTGGGGGGTCACCTGGAGGGGGGGATATCACTGCTCCCATCCTGGCTGCTATAGACGCCTCAAAAACTGCCCTGATGCTCCGGATTGACCACCTGGCCTCTGAATGCACCCTGATCCGCCATGATTTGGATAAAATCAGGGGGCGCCTGACTGAGACTGAAGGCCGGGTGTCTGAGGTGGAGGATGTCACCGCTTCCCATTCGGCACAACTCATTGCCATGCAGGCCCAGGTGAATGCTATGGCAGACAAGTTGGAGGATGCTCAGAACCGACAGCGTCGCAACAATATCAGGGTGGTCGGATTGCCAGAGAAGGCTGAAGGATCTAATTCTACATTGTTTGCTGAGAAATTCTTTTGTGATCTACTCAAATTGCCTCCCCCTCCCCCGACATATGTGGTGGAAAGGGCTCATAGGGTTCCCACGGGACCTCGGCCGTCCGGGGCCCCCCGCGCCCGTTTCTGGTCCGCTTTTTGAACTTCCGTGACAGGGATCGTATCCTCTCTGAAGCCAGGAAACAGGAGGAACTGCAGTATGAGAACAGCAAGATAATGTTATTTCCTGATTTCTCTGTGGAAATGCAGAAAAAACGCAGATCCTTTACTGAAGTGCGCAAACTCCTGAGAACCAAGGGCCTGAAATATGGCATGATGTACCCAAGCCGCCTGCGTGTGGATTACAAGGGATCCGTCCTTTTCTTCAATTCGGCGGGGGAGGCTGCAGACTGGTTGGAATCCATTTAATCTCCTCTGCTGCACCTGTTCTCCTGGATGGTATGGGGCTCTTAGGGCCCTGCTTCACTGTACCCCCTATTTGCAGCTCCTGTCTATGCACGGTCTGACTCCTCAATAGCTGATGGTTCTATAGTTCCTGCATTGATGATCCTGCCCTGAAGTTTCCTGGGTTGCCCTGGGCTGGATCCTTGCTTCTATCCCTGGAGCTGTGGAGTGGTTTACAGTTCATTGGAGCTCTGTGTACTACACGTCTTTGAACTTGACTTTTTTTTTTTCAGCTTGGTTTTTTTTTACCTTTTCTTCGACCTACTTGCAATTTTTTTTTTTTTTTTCTTTACCCTTTTTATTTTTCGTTTTGGACCACTTTGACTTTCTTTTTCCTCCCTTTTGCTTTCCTTCCCTTTTTGGCGACTGACGATCTGACAGCCCCCTTTTTGGGGCTGCCTTTGGTGGACACGAGTAACACCGACTGCGGTTTTATGTTGCAGCCATGCCTTTAAAATTTTTGCTGGGTTTTGGGATTAGGCTGGATACCCTGTTGCACTTTTTCTTGTTTCAGGTTTGGGTATCACAGCAGGGATGTTTTTGTTCTTGGCTCCAGGCTCCATCCGGTGGTCACTGTTTTTTTTACTTATGTGTATATATTGCTGAATGTCTGGATGGAGTTGGAGGATCGGGTTGGTCCTCGGGCTGTGCTTGGTCCTCCGGCTCCCTCCTGCTATGTACCCCTCTGCTTTTCTATGGCTGAGCTACTTAAGATTATGTCATGGAATGTGCGGGGTCTCAATGACAAGGTGAAACGCACAGCCATTTTTCGGTATATTAAATCTGTTCAACCTCATGTTATCCTCCTCCAGGAGACGCATTTGGATGGAAGCAGGGTGCTTGCTTTGAAGAGGCCTTGGATTCAGAGGATCTTCAACGCCACGTACTCCACGTATGCCCGTGGGGTGTCTATTTTGCTGGGAAGAAATGCACCCTGCTCGATTCAAAAGGTAATTACGGATCCTGGCGGACGGTATGTTATTGTTCTCCTGGAGATCTTTCACTGGCAGGTGGTACTGGTGAGTGTCTACTTACCTCCCCCGTTCCACTACCAAATTCTGGTAGATCTCCTGGTGACCTTGGCCCCTTATATGCACCTTCCTCTAATCATGGCGGGGGATTTCAATGCTGTTCTGGACGGCGGGCTGGACTCCTCTAACCCGGGTAGACTGTCGTACCCTGAACTTGTGTCCTGGTCTTCCGCGGCTCAGCTTACGGAGCTGTGGCGCTGGAAAAACCCTGGGGTACGTGGCTACTCCTGCTGGTCTGGGGTGCACAGAACGGCGTCCAGGATAGATTTGGCTTTTGCTAATGAGCCTTGTCTTACTTTGGTCCAGGATGCCACATATTTGGCGGGTGGTCTCTCCGATCATAACCCACTGCTGCTGACTCTGCGGGTGGGAGCGGGTGGGACTAGGGGTGCATGGCGCCTTTCGCCGGGTTGGCTGCAGACCGAAAAGGTGATGCAGCAGGTGGAGCCCCAGATGCCTGCATATTGGGAAGATCATGCCTCGTCCACGGCTGGGGTAGTCCTGTGGGATGCTTTCAAAGCGGTTATGCGGGGTCATTACATCTCTGCGATTAAGACGTCCCGTAGGGAGGCTAATGCTGATAGAGAGGCTGTTCTGCTGGAGGTCCGTAGGTTGGAGGAAGAATACTCGGCTACTCAGGGACCGGCGGCCTATGCGGCCCTGGAGGAGGCCAGGAGGCGTTTGGCTTTGTTGGATACTGATTTTGTGCATGCCAACCTTAAACATAGCCGAAATCACTTTTTGAGAAGGGGGACAAAAATGGTAAGCTGTTGGCTTTTTTGGTGGCAGATCAGAGGGCTTCGGTAAGTGTTCCATGCATCAAGTCTAGTTCAGGGGAACTGGTTAGGGACCCGGGGGAGATCTCCCGGGTCTTTATGGATTACTACTCTGACACCTATTCACCCCTGCCTGCATATGACCTGGAGGAGTTGGAGCGCCTTTTGTCTGGATTGCCGGTTCCGGTCTTGGAGGGTGAGGACAGCGCGTGGTTGGACAATAACATCACGTTGAAGGAAATAGAGAAAGCCATCTCATCCTTCCCCCCCAATAAATCGCCGGGCCCTGATGGGTTCCCGGTGGAGTGGTATCGGCAGTACTCGGACTCCTTGGCTCCCAGGCTCCAGGCTTTGTATGCTGCGTGTTTCGATCAGGGGGCCCTGCCGGGTTCCATGCTCGAGGCGTATGTTGTTCTCCTGTCCAAGCCGGGGAAGGACCACACCCTGTGTTCCTCCTACCGCCCCATTGCCTTGCTCAATGTGGATCTCAAGATACTCACGAAGGTCTTGGCTACTAGGCTGGCAGTGGTCCTGCCTTCCCTGGTGGACATTGATCAGACCGGGTTCATGCCGGGCAAGTCCACGGACACCAACCTTCGACGCTTGTTTACTAATTTACAGGTGTCCCATGCCTCTGTTGGCACTAGAGTGGTGGTGTCGCTGGACATTGCCAGGGCCTTCGACACGGTGGATTGGGTGTACATGGGGGTGGTGCTGAGGCGCATGGGGTTTGGTCCTAAATTTTGCAAATGGATTTCTCTCTTGTATTCTTCCCCACGTATGGCGTTGAAAATTGGATCCACCCTGTCTCCTTTTTTTGAGGTAGGTAGGGGGACTAGGCAGGGCTGCCCTCTTTCGCCCTTTCTGTTCTCCCTGATGATTGAACCCTTGGCTATTGCGTGCGTCTCCGGAGGTGGGGGCGCTGGAAGTGGGCTCCATTAAAGAGTGCCTGGCGCTTTATGCGGATGATATGCTTTTATTTTTGAAGGATCCCAATGCTTCCCTGCGGGCGGTATTCAATATCCTGGACACTTTTGCAAAGTTTTCCGGCCTAAGGGTTAATTGGGATAAATCCACCATGCTCCCTATTGATCCTGGTGCCATTGCTGCAGCTGATGGGGCGTTGCCATTGAAATGGGTGACTGAGTTCACCTACCTGGGAGTCAGGGTGTCGGCGAGGGTGGCGGACTATCTCAATCTGAATCTTCACCCATTGCTGGAGGTCTTTCAGGGCGGAGGTGTGGCGCGACTTACCTTTGTCAGTTCTGGGGCGCATTAATTTGGTGAAGATGAAACTCCTCCCTGTCTTTCTGTATTTCCTTAGAAATTCCCCAGTGTGGGTCCCGCGTTCTTTCTTCCGCCGCGTTCATGGCCTGATAGGTTCCTTTATCTGGGGTACCTCTCCTCTTAGAATTGGTATGCAGGTGTT